>NC_134490.1:69101877-69240713 GCF_040206685.1 Ascaphus truei | reverse complement strand
GACACATAATTGTCCCGTATTTTAGTGCCTTGACACAGGGCTGCTAACATGGGCGGGAGAGTTTGGAGAATTATACATAGCCCGGCAGCTGTGGGGGGCCCGGCTGGCCAGCGCTGCAAGTTGAGCCCGGCTAGAGGTCAGGCCCAACTTCTGAGTCCAGCTGCCAGGCCTCTGTTTGCTGCCGGACCCCAGCTGCTGTGGTACGGCCTCCCCACTTGCCAGTTGGAGATGAAAGTTGGGCCCCCATCTTCTGCATCCACGCATGGGACTGGAGGCTTTTCCCTAACATAAAAGTGTGTGTTGTGGTGGGGTGGGGGTGGGGGGGGGGGGTAGTGTGTGTGATGTTGTGGGGGGAATTTTGTGTGTCTGCGTGTTGTGTTGTGGTGGGGTGGAATTGTGTGTGTGTGTTGTAGTGGAGGGAATTCAGTGTGAGAGTTTTGGTGGGGGGGAATTCTGTTTGTGTGATGTACTGGGGGGAATTGTGTGTGTTGTGTTGTGGTGGTGAGGATTGCATGTGTGTTGCAGTGGGGGGGAATTGTGTGTGTGTGTGTGCATTTTCTGGTGAGGGAATTGGGTGTGTTCAGGGTTGCCACCTCTCCGGGTTTGACCCGGAGACTCTGGGTTTCAGGTACTTTCCTCCGGGCTACGGGTTTTGCCCGTCAATCTCTGGGTGGCGGTGTGCTGTGGCGGTGAGCGGCGGTGGGTGGTGGCGTGCTGCGGCGGTGAGCGGCGGTGGGTGGTGGCGTGCTGCGGCGGTGAGCGGCGGTGGGTGGTGGCGTGCTGTGGCGGTGAGAGGCGGTGGGTGGTGGCGTGCTGCGGCGGTGAGCGGCGGTGGGTGGTGGCGTGCTGCGGCGGTGAGCGGCGGTGGGTGGTGGCGTGCTGCGGCGGTGAGCGGCGGTGGGTGGTGGCGTGCTGCAGCGGTGAGCGGCGGTGGGTGGTGGCGTGCTGCAGCGGTGAGCGGCGGTGGGTGGTGGCGTGCTGCGGCGGTGAGCGGCGGTAGGTGGTGGCGTGCTGCGGCGGTGAGCGGCGGTGGGTGGTGGCGTGCTGCAGCGGTGAGCGGCGGTGGGTGGTGGCGTGCTGCGGTGGTGAGCGGCGGTAGGTGGTGGCGTGCTGCGGCGGTGAGCGGCGGTGGGTGGTGGCGTGCTGCGGCGGTGAGCGGCGGTGGGTGGTGGCGTGCTGTGGCGGTGAGAGGCGGTGGGTGGTGGCGTGCTGCGGCGGTGAGAGGCGGTGGGTGGTGGCGTGCTGCGGCGGTGAGCGGCGGTGGGTGGTGGCGTGCTGCGGCGGTGAGCGGCGGTGGGTGGTGGCGTGCTGCGGCGGTGAGCGGCGGTGGGTGGTGGCGTGCTGCGGCGGTGAGCGGCGGTGGGTGGTGGCGTGCTGCGGCGGTGAGCGGCGGTGGGTGGTGGCGTGCTGCGGCGGTGAGCGGCGGTGGGTGGTGGCGTGCTGCGGCGGTGAGCGGCGGTGGGTGGTGGCGTGCTGCGGCGGTGAGCGGCGGTGGGTGGTGGCGTGCTGCGGCGGTGAGCGGCGGTGGGTGGTGGCGTGCTGCGGCGGTGAGCGGCGGTGGGTGGTGGCGTGCTGCGGCGGTGAGCGGCGGTGGGTGGTGGCGTGCTGCGGCGGTGAGCGGCGGTGGGTGGTGGCGTGCTGCGGCGGTGAGCGGCGGTGGGTGGTGGCGTGCTGCGGCGGTGAGCGGCGGTGGGTGGTGGCGTGCTGCGGCGGTGAGCGGCGGTGGGTGGTGGCGTGCTGCGGCGGTGAGCGGCGGTGGGTGGTGGCGTGCTGCGGCGGTGAGCGGCGGTGGGTGGTGGCGTGCTGCGGCGGCCTGGTCTCCAGCATTCTCTGGTAATCTTCTGCAATTCCCCCTCCAACTGCACTGAACATGGCTGCGCGGCATCATATGACACCCTGGAGGGGGAGCTGCAGCAGGATGTCGGGAGACGCGGCCGCCGCATCACGCCGCCAAGTAAGGGAATTGTTTTTTCCCTCCGGGTTGGCCATCAGCTGAAGGTGGCAACCCTGTGTGGGTTGTAGTGGGGCACTTGTATGTGCGTTGGGGCGGGGGGCAATTGTGTGTGCGTGTTGTGGTGGTGGGGAATTGTGTGTGCGTGTTGTGGTGGTGGGGAATTGTGTGTGCGTGTTGTGGTGGTGGGGAATTGTGTGTGCGTGTTGTGGTGGTGGGGAATTGTGTGTGCGTGTTGTGGTGGTGGGGAATTGTGTGTGCGTGTTGTGGTGGTGGGGAATTGTGTGTGCGTGTTGTGGTGGTGGGGAATTGTGTGTGCGTGTTGTGGTGGTGGGGAATTGTGTGTGCGTGTTGTGGTGGTGGGGAATTGTGTGTGCGTGTTGTGGTGGTGGGGAATTGTGTGTGCGTGTTGTGGTGGTGGGGAATTGTGTGGGCGTGTTGCGGTGGTGGGGAATTGTGTGGGCGTGTTGCGGTGGTGGGGAATTGTGTGTGCGTGTTGTGGTGGTGGGGAATTGTGTGTGCGTGTTGTGGTGGTGGGGAATTGTGTGTGCGTGTTGTGGTGGTGGGGAATTGTGTGTGCGTGTTGCGGTGGTGGGGAATTGTGTGTGCGTGTTGTGGTGGTGGGGAATTGTGTGTGCGTGTTGTGGTGGTGGGGAATTGTGTGGGCGTGTTGCGGTGGTGGGGAATTGTGTGTGCGTGTTGTGGTGGTGGGGAATTGTGTGTGCGTGTTGTGGTGGTGGGGAATTGTGTGTGCGTGTTGTGGTGGTGGGGAATTGTGTGTGCGTGTTGTGGTGGTGGGGAATTGTGTGGGCGTGTTGCGGTGGTGGGGAATTGTGTGTGCGTGTTGTGGTGGTGGGGAATTGTGTGTGCGTGTTGTGGTGGTGGGGAATTGTGTGGGCGTGTTGCGGTGGTGGGGAATTGTGTGTGCGTGTTGTGGTGGTGGGGAATTGTGTGTGCGTGTTGTGGTGGTGGGGAATTGTGTGTGCGTGTTGTGGTGGTGGGGAATTGTGTGTGCGTGTTGTGGTGGAAGGGAAGTGTGTGTGTATTGTATGGGGGTATTGTTTGTGTGTATTGTGGGGAGAAGGTCTCTATTAAAAAACTTAAATGTGGCCCTAACCCTAACATAGTATCCTCCAAGCGATTCCGGCTCCTTGTGTTTCCGTTCCTGCACTCAGAGAAAGAATGAAGAATAGTCACAGCGTTGATAATCCACAGCCAGCATTAACCTCCTATTTAGCTGCTGGTGAAAAATGTGTACACAAACAAGGCATTTCATAAAGGTCAAAATGGTGCATTGTGGTAGGGACTCGGTATCTGGAAATGCGTATGTGTATTTTTCCCTCTGCCACCCAGGATCACAATAGCAGTGTGTTTATAATCATTCTGTTTTGTTAGATAAGGAGGAGATCGAGAATTATACATACAGTATCACACACAATCAGTGTTTCATCTGTTTCATATTCTGAAAGCTCCTCTCCCCACATCAAAGATTTCAAATATACATGTTTTTGTTGATGAAACCTTTTGATCATTCTTTTTGTATGCTTTCTATCAGTCTTTTGTAAGAAAGCCTCCATTTTGAGACTTCATGGGAAAACGTACGCTTTACAGAGACATCATAAAATGACTGCAGTCTCTAACTTAACCTTATTAGAAGTGATGGTTTCTTGGCCTATATCATTAATGTCAATTATATATTTTCCCGAAATTATGTAGAATATATCAATTATTAGTAAAAAAAAAAAAAAATGCTCTGCTGTCTGTGTTTTTACATTTACTGTGGAGCCACTCTATCCACAGTATGCAATCCCCCCCGTCCCCCTAAAGGGTTACTACCATGGCTGTTGTATGTTAGGCCCCACCCTAGGTTGCTATGGGATCCAAATGTCATGCAGGTGTATTTAAGGAGGAGGGACTACACAGAAGGTTAGGTTCCAGGAGGACATGAGGAGAGGAGCTCCGGGGAGAGTAGATAAGTAATGTTTATAAAGAAATAATATAGACCATTAGCCCCTGACGAAGCAAAACGCGTAGGGCATGGCCTGCATTGGAAAGTCACCCAGGAGAGTCAGTGAATACTTTGCAGCTGGAAGCCTCTCAACTTTTGCCAGTGACTTCACCCACGGAGTGTACCTGCGAAGTCGGGACGCCGCTGAGAGAAGGAACGTGACCATCACATGGCTCTGACCCAGGGTGGTCTAACTTCTCGATATTTCCGATGTTTGCGAGTGTGATACACATATTTTAATCGTTTATATTGATAAAGCAATCTGCACTATTGCTGCTGTTTGTTCTATTTTATGTGGGAATCCCCATTCCTCCCTTCCCTTCCATTTGGGTCTGATGGATGACTGACGAGGGAGCCCAGAGGATCTTAAGAGTTTGTTACTCCTAATCACCATACCGCTTCACTTATTCACTTTAAATGTGAGTGGGATACCTCATCAACACATACATTTCTGCATCTGTTTTTACTGTGTTACAGTATATTGTGTTTTATTTATCTTTTCACATAATCCTGGACGTATTTGCGCTCTGGATCCTGGCTTATATAGACCAGGCACCCCTGTTTATTATGTTGTAGATAGGGACATTACCCGTTAAGTTAAGACCCCCTGAAGAAGTAATGGAGCCCTGAACAACTAATAAAAAGGAGTACAGCACGCCATAGAGGGCCTCAGAAAAGAGGGCTCCCGGGTGCCGGCGGATCAGCTCTAACCGCAGATCTGCACTAATATTCCTCAACAGTCTGTATAGAAGTGGCAGTTCCCAAATAGGCAAAAGGGTATTGGGTCAAGTAATAAGAGATGCAAAAATAGAGAGTACAGCGCACAGCCAAGTGTCAGGGTCGCCTAGACCTCCTGCCTAGCCATAGCTTCCTTGTCCACTGGGTGTGCTGCTGCCTTCTGTTGGCTCTGGGTTCCTCTGTCTGTCTGTCTGTCTTCTTGTTGCTCCTGTCTCTGTCTTTTATAGCTTGCTTCCTGTCTGTTGCTTTTGCCTTTGCTTGAAGTCAGACTCCTAATGCACATGCTTCTGATTCCTGATCTGTTTCTGTACCTGTACCTGTATTATAGAAGTCTGTTCACAGTAAAAGCCCTTGCTGGTAATCTTGCTTGTCCCTGTTTGTTCCTGTTCTCAGTCCCTGCCCCCAGACCAGTCCTTGCTCCCCTGTCCTGTTCCAGTCTCCTCGTTGCCGACCTCTGCTTGTTACCTGACTTCGCTACCTGCCGCCTGCCTCGGACCTCTGCTTGTTTCCTGACTTCGCTACCTGCCGCCTGCCTCGGACCTCTGCTTGTTACCTGATGTCACTACCTGCCGCCTGCCTCGGACCTCTGCTTGTACCTGACTTCGCTACCTGCCGCCTGCCTCGGACCCCTGCTTGTGACCCCTACTACGCTCCTGCTGTTCCGGCCACCGAGATCCTACCCGCCACAGGAGTCTCCCGTGACACCAAGAGAGTGGGTCCAAAATAGATATAAAAAGATTATTTTATTAGGTCCATAACAGGTACTCCTTGATAAAGTGCAACACGCACGAAACGCGTAGGGGGTCTGTTATACCTCTATTTTTAATGGACCTAATAAAATAACCTTTTTATATCTATTTTGGACCCACTCTCTTGGCTGTGCGCTGTACTCTCTATTTTTGCAGATCTACATTCACCAGCACGCCTTACCAGGAAAACAGGACAGGGACATTCATATATTTGTGAGTATATTAAAATTGCTTTCATGTGTTGTTATAGCTGTTCTGGGACTATCCCAATGAGGTTTTGAGGAGTGGGCTCAGTCCCATTACTCTTTTCCTTCAGGGTGTTGTTGTCCCTTTTCAGAACTTCATTACACTAGAGATTTATATTCATATACCACTAGCCTTGTGTCCTGTGCCCTGACTTGTGTACTATTCTGTTTATATATTATCTTGAGGGTCCAGCGCTGGAGCGCTTATATCACTAAACTTTGTATCTAATAAGATGACCCACCAGGATTAACGTAGGGGCCAAAGTAATCGGATTAAGACTGATGATGATTCCGAAGCAACAAGGGCGCCGGGTCCCACACTTACTCAGAGAAACTAAGTCAAAGTACCTTCATTTAAGTGTTAAGAGCAGCCACTGATGGAAGAACTGTATATTAGACAGAGAAATCTGCCCCATCTGTCTCTTTTAATTATTTCTAGTTTAAATGGGGTGGCGTTGGGAATAAGGATCTTTTTTTTTTGTGTGGAGGTGGATGAGAGGTTTTCTTATCCATACAAGACTTGTGAAAAATGTTTGTGGAAATATTTAGGAAACGATGTCCTACTAAATGTGTTTCCTGCAGAAATATAATAATATCAGCTGACTCTCTTTTATAGTTATCAAAAGCTTGCCGGCACTTCTTAGGACTATTGAAGCCCCTTTGACATTATGAGAGATTACCTTAATGGAAGACATAAGAATGGAACTAGCTTTGTGTAGCGGTCATGTAAAATGCCTACAGTCATCTCTCCTGTTGGCAGTAAGGCCTGGTAAGTGTGGGCATGCCAGCAGTAATTATGGAGGTTACGGAGGGCGATTCACGGGGAGGGGGAGAATTGAGGGTAGCAGATACAGCACCCCAACCGGCAGTAAAGGCTCCGGGGTCCTCGAGGTGGTTCAACTCACGATCCACAAGGTCGTCAGGGGTATTTTCATTTGACGACGACAGGGAACCAGGGCCTAACCCATTTAAGGAGACCCGGTGGTGGGCCCCGCTATTTGAAGGGTACTCCGCGTGGATGGACCGTACTCGGTTCCTCATCCGGCGGGAGGACGTGGTAGATTTCTGGTGGAAAGAGGGAGAGTTTACACCCGAGCAGAGGGACAGGGAATTACAGAAGAGGTGGTTCCAGCTGGAGCGTAGAGACATAGCGCCCATGGGTCCTGACACACTGTCAGATCCAGTCGATCCTGATGAGCCCCTATCATGGGTGTTACCTGGGAGGGCAGGTAATGCTGATCTGACCAGGGTCAGTAGGGCGGAGAGGGCTATAATAGTCAAATATAAAAAATCCCATGGGTTGGAGTATCCCTATGTTCCGGAGCCCCTGATGGATGAAATTGAGGACAATAGGGAAAAGTGGCTCCAAGAGACTATAGAACTGTATTTAGTCAATAGGGGGAGCGCCATTGTAGGTAAGAAGGCGGAAGAAAGGATAGACACCCTGATGCGAGTGTGGAGCATAGGGAGAAATGTTCACAAACATAGGGTGACTTATATGCCAGAGAGAGGATCGCCTAGGCATTACTATGTCACGGTCCTGGATATGGGTAACAGGGAGGTGAGGAAACCCGACCCAGATCACTATTTTTAGGGGGTACTAACGCATCACGCGGGTCTGTGGCTGCTGGTCGGGGCGGGCTTGGCGGATGACTGTATTCATGTGTACTGCATTATGAGGAAATTTGTGTGATGTTAATTATGTTTTCCGTTACAGTGCTTCCTGGAAAGAGGTATACAAATTTAGGTCCCAGCGAGGACGATGGGATTCACCAGGGGGAGAATGTAGCGGTCATGTAAAATGCCTACAGTCATCTCTCCTGTTGGCAGTAAGGCCTGGTAAGTGTGGGCATGCCAGCAGTAATTATGGAGGTTTCCCCTCACACCCTGGTGGGGTGCCCTGTGTATGGCTGGGACTGGTCACATGCTCTGACTCCATGGTTAGTGATGTCAGAGGTGTGTCAGCCTCAGAAGCTTACATAAGGCACAGCACTGTGTTTAAAAGTTAGTTCTGCTGAGAGGAGGAGGGTTAGTTCAGTTGAGGAAGAGTTCCAGCTCTTGTCAGAGCTGAGGAAGGAGTTCAAGTTCTATCAGAGTGTCAGTTATGTTATAGTAACTCCATGGGAGGCTGTGTCCAGGGACCTGGCACAGGACAGTGATTCCTGCGGGAATAAGTGAATCCCTGATCTAGGTGATATACCTATCTAAAGGGAGCACGGGCGAGATGATTGGCTGAATATACCCATTGTGGAGGGCAGCTATGCCCACCGTGACAATAAAGATGGAGCTGATCAGAGAAACCCCTGTGTGTGAGAGTCCAATGATTACACAGGAGGTTGCACCACCGAGGAGTTCCTCGTCAGGATCATCCCCATGCGGACGCAGGGACCCTGGTGAGGTGGAGGCGCTGCACTGGAACTAGGTGAGACTCAGCACACTACCTCAGCTGCCTGTCTGACGGGTCCTCCCCACACACCATCATGCGGGAGACTCAGGAGTCCTGTAGCCAACAGGTGCACCATCAGGCATATCTACACTGTAATGGGGTCCGGTTAGACCACAGGGGCCAATGTGAGATTGGGTGGGTCAGGCCGGGCCAGAAATACCGTTACATTTGGAGGCGCTGCTGAGAGCAGATCTGTCATCAGGACAGGCTCTAGCTAGGCACACTGGGAAACAGGGAGAGTGTCTGCTGCCACTTTGTGCTGCGTAGGGACGGACCTAGGGGTGGTCAGGGGGCTGACGGGATATTGTCAGTTCGCAGGGACAACCTAGGGGCCTGAAGGGAGTGAGGGGTCTGGAGCCGGGTTATAGCTGACCGAGTCACCTTGAGGCAGTGCTAGTTGGTAGGATGCCAGAAGGGATAGCCTGTTAACTTGGTCAGGAGTCCTGGAGAGGGTCTGCGCTAGGCTGACCAAGACAGGTAGACGCCCCAAGTACTGCATGGCAGAGCCAGAGTACCTAGCCCATTCCAGACACTCACCGTAGGAAGCACAGACTGGGAGGAAGGAGTCACAGCAGACACTGAGAGAGTGAGCCTAGCCTGAGGTAGTGCAACACTGGGTCAAACCTAGATAAGGTACACATGTGGTGGTGCATCTGAAGCTGATCTTTATTGTACCGGTGTGGTGGCTGCCCCGCAGAGTGGAGCCCCATGTACGACAACTGTTACGAGAGAGTGGAGGATCCGCGTGGTGCGGAGAACATGAAATGGCGGACAGAGGCTGATGGGGAGGGCACCCGTGGCGTGCAACCCACTGAAGAGCAGACTGTCGCCGAGTTGTCATTGACCAGGCTGCTCTGGAGCGGAGCGAAGGCTATGGCTGCCCCGTTTTTATCCTGTATGGGACAGCGAGGGGCCACCCTTGAAGAGTGTGAAGAAATTGTTATAATTGGGGGAGAATCCCGTGAGGAGAGCCAACAGATGGACTTTTTGGGCTCAAAAGTCAACCAAAATGGCGGTTCCCGCTTGCTAGGGAAACCGCATGGGACAGTTACAGAAAATGTGGCTGGTGCAGGACTTGCAAAAAGCTGGCCGGGAATGGCGCGAACAGCAGAGCCCCGCCCTGAAGGGGGGCATGGCGCGAAAGCTATGGCTGCGCCGGGATGGACAGTGACTAATTCAGCCCCTGTGCTGAGTCAACCGCTGAGTTTATGGGACCCTCCCCTGATTTCTACCAGGGGGAGTGACTTTCAACTATGGCCTGTGGGGATGCACCCACTGGGCCCAGGGACTGATATTCAGACGGCGTCACTACAAAAAGTAGTTCCGGCCGTGGAAGAGCCGTGCAAAAAGGATGGTTATCTTGCACGAAGGGCGGCTGCCAGGAGAAGGCGGGAACTAGCCGCGGGAAAAGACCCCCACCCTTGTGGGGAAATTGGCGCGAAAACGCTAACCGCGCCCACCAGGACTGAGAAAGGCGCGGCCTTAATTAAGGGGCATGATATTCCCCTGTGGGACCCGCCCATTATTGCAACCCCTGGGGGCGGGTTCCAGCTCTGTCAGAGAAGGGAGGAGCCGAAGCAGGGAGTGGCGGATCCAGCAACTTCCATCAGTCAGTTGCGAGGAACCACTGAGAAGGAGAGACCTGTACAGGAAGTGGCTCCTGTAAAGAGAATGGCCTGCTCCTCCACTGTGGGCACAATGGTCTCTACACAGCCCTACTCAGTGCCCGGCGGGGTGCTAGTAGTGAGGGTGGCCAATACCGAGACGGTGGTTGGGCTATGCCTACAATGCGGGCTGCCCGGAGGCACGGTCAACACGGCGGCACGTTGCCCTCATTGCGGGACTTTGTACCTGTGGCCTATGCCCACATTCATTCCTATACAGCCTGCTGACCCCCCGGTGGACGTGACAAGGCGCTCCGCCGAGTCCCCGGGCGCGCTATGGATCAACCGCGCGAGTCCCGGAAACAAGGGACTGGAGCCGGTCAAGTCGGCTGGGTCACTGGCGATTGAGGCGGCTGAATCAACCCCCGCGTTCGGGGAAAAGAGACTGTCACCCCGCCCGGAGACCCCTAAGTCCGGGCGAGGGGATTACTCAGACGAGGACCTCCGTGAGCTGGCGGTAGTAAAAACGGAACTGAAAAGGCATACCGGGAGAACGACACCCCGTGGGGTGAGTGGCAGGACGTCCCCCGCAGATCGGCGATCCGACCGACGGAGTCCCGCCATCCCAGGACCTGGCGGAGACGGGAGAGAGACGCCTACACTCCTGCGGACGGGTAAGCCAAGCAGCCCTATTACTTACTTGGTTGCAGCCGACGGCGAAGCGCTGGAAGGGCCGCGCCAGGCCCAAAGCGCACGTGGAGAGACGGCATCACTTCCGGTGGCGACGGCGGAGCAACCGGATGTCGTCATAGAGGAAGAGATCCCGCATGGGGGTCCCACGCGAGATGGCGACGCTTCCGGTTCCGGGGAAGACGTCACTTCCGGTGGTGACGGCGGAACCCAGGAAGAAAAAGCAGCGACGCTTCGGCGATCGGGGGAAGGTCCCCGATCACTTACAAGGCCCAGAAATTGGAGAGACGATCTCAGGACTGAGGAGGGTGAGACATCATCCTTGGACCAGTCTACGGACAGCCAGGAGCGGGTCGTAACCCCGTGGGGTCCCGTTCCGTGCCCCTATGCCCAAACCCCCGCCATAGTTAATACCCCTACCCCCATCACACGGTCACCGGGTTCACCGCCTAGCCTGGAGTACGTGGACAATTCACAAGGGGGAGAGGGAAGACGGACTGGGGAAAGACAGCGCAGTGGCGCTACGGAGGGCGATTCACGGGGAGGGGGAGAATTGAGGGTAGCAGATACAGCACCCCAACCGGCAGTAAAGGCTCCGGGGTCCTCGAGGTGGTTCAACTCACGATCCACAAGGTCGTCAGGGGTATTTTCATTTGACGACGACAGGGAACCAGGGCCTAACCCATTTAAGGAGACCCGGTGGTGGGCCCCGCTATTTGAAGGGTACTCCGCGTGGATGGACCGTACTCGGTTCCTCATCCGGCGGGAGGACGTGGTAGATTTCTGGTGGAAAGAGGGAGAGTTTACACCCGAGCAGAGGGACAGGGAATTACAGAAGAGGTGGTTCCAGCTGGAGCGTAGAGACATAGCGCCCATGGGTCCTGACACACTGTCAGATCCAGTCGATCCTGATGAGCCCCTATCATGGGTGTTACCTGGGAGGGCAGGTAATGCTGATCTGACCAGGGTCAGTAGGGCGGAGAGGGCTATAATAGTCAAATATAAAAAATCCCATGGGTTGGAGTATCCCTATGTTCCGGAGCCCCTGATGGATGAAATTGAGGACAATAGGGAAAAGTGGCTCCAAGAGACTATAGAACTGTATTTAGTCAATAGGGGGAGCGCCATTGTAGGTAAGAAGGCGGAAGAAAGGATAGACACCCTGATGCGAGTGTGGAGCATAGGGAGAAATGTTCACAAACATAGGGTGACTTATATGCCAGAGAGAGGATCGCCTAGGCATTACTATGTCACGGTCCTGGATATGGGTAACAGGGAGGTGAGGAAACCCGACCCAGATCACTATTTTTAGGGGGTACTAACGCATCACGCGGGTCTGTGGCTGCTGGTCGGGGCGGGCTTGGCGGATGACTGTATTCATGTGTACTGCATTATGAGGAAATTTGTGTGATGTTAATTATGTTTTCCGTTACAGTGCTTCCTGGAAAGAGGTATACAAATTTAGGTCCCAGCGAGGACGATGGGATTCACCAGGGGGAGAATGTAGCGGTCATGTAAAATGCCTACAGTCATCTCTCCTGTTGGCAGTAAGGCCTGGTAAGTGTGGGCATGCCAGCAGTAATTATGGAGGTTTCCCCTCACACCCTGGTGGGGTGCCCTGTGTATGGCTGGGACTGGTCACATGCTCTGACTCCATGGTTAGTGATGTCAGAGGTGTGTCAGCCTCAGAAGCTTACATAAGGCACAGCACTGTGTTTAAAAGTTAGTTCTGCTGAGAGGAGGAGGGTTAGTTCAGTTGAGGAAGAGTTCCAGCTCTTGTCAGAGCTGAGGAAGGAGTTCAAGTTCTATCAGAGTGTCAGTTATGTTATAGTAACTCCATGGGAGGCTGTGTCCAGGGACCTGGCACAGGACAGTGATTCCTGCGGGAATAAGTGAATCCCTGATCTAGGTGATATACCTATCTAAAGGGAGCACGGGCGAGATGATTGGCTGAATATACCCATTGTGGAGGGCAGCTATGCCCACCGTGACAATAAAGATGGAGCTGATCAGAGAAACCCCTGTGTGTGAGAGTCCAATGATTACACAGGAGGTTGCACCACCGAGGAGTTCCTCGTCAGGATCATCCCCATGCGGACGCAGGGACCCTGGTGAGGTGGAGGCGCTGCACTGGAACTAGGTGAGACTCAGCACACTACCTCAGCTGCCTGTCTGACGGGTCCTCCCCACACACCATCATGCGGGAGACTCAGGAGTCCTGTAGCCAACAGGTGCACCATCAGGCATATCTACACTGTAATGGGGTCCGGTTAGACCACAGGGGCCAATGTGAGATTGGGTGGGTCAGGCCGGGCCAGAAATACCGTTACATTTGGAGGCGCTGCTGAGAGCAGATCTGTCATCAGGACAGGCTCTAGCTAGGCACACTGGGAAACAGGGAGAGTGTCTGCTGCCACTTTGTGCTGCGTAGGGACGGACCTAGGGGTGGTCAGGGGGCTGACGGGATATTGTCAGTTCGCAGGGACAACCTAGGGGCCTGAAGGGAGTGAGGGGTCTGGAGCCGGGTTATAGCTGACCGAGTCACCTTGAGGCAGTGCTAGTTGGTAGGATGCCAGAAGGGATAGCCTGTTAACTTGGTCAGGAGTCCTGGAGAGGGTCTGCGCTAGGCTGACCAAGACAGGTAGACGCCCCAAGTACTGCATGGCAGAGCCAGAGTACCTAGCCCATTCCAGACACTCACCGTAGGAAGCACAGACTGGGAGGAAGGAGTCACAGCAGACACTGAGAGAGTGAGCCTAGCCTGAGGTAGTGCAACACTGGGTCAAACCTAGATAAGGTACACATGTGGTGGTGCATCTGAAGCTGATCTTTATTGTACCGGTGTGGTGGCTGCCCCGCAGAGTGGAGCCCCATGTACGACAACTGTTACGAGAGAGTGGAGGATCCGCGTGGTGCGGAGAACATGAAATGGCGGACAGAGGCTGATGGGGAGGGCACCCGTGGCGTGCAACCCACTGAAGAGCAGACTGTCGCCGAGTTGTCATTGACCAGGCTGCTCTGGAGCGGAGCGAAGGCTATGGCTGCCCCGTTTTTATCCTGTATGGGACAGCGAGGGGCCACCCTTGAAGAGTGTGAAGAAATTGTTATAATTGGGGGAGAATCCCGTGAGGAGAGCCAACAGATGGACTTTTTGGGCTCAAAAGTCAACCAAAATGGCGGTTCCCGCTTGCTAGGGAAACCGCATGGGACAGTTACAGAAAATGTGGCTGGTGCAGGACTTGCAAAAAGCTGGCCGGGAATGGCGCGAACAGCAGAGCCCCGCCCTGAAGGGGGGCATGGCGCGAAAGCTATGGCTGCGCCGGGATGGACAGTGACTAATTCAGCCCCTGTGCTGAGTCAACCGCTGAGTTTATGGGACCCTCCCCTGATTTCTACCAGGGGGAGTGACTTTCAACTATGGCCTGTGGGGATGCACCCACTGGGCCCAGGGACTGATATTCAGACGGCGTCACTACAAAAAGTAGTTCCGGCCGTGGAAGAGCCGTGCAAAAAGGATGGTTATCTTGCACGAAGGGCGGCTGCCAGGAGAAGGCGGGAACTAGCCGCGGGAAAAGACCCCCACCCTTGTGGGGAAATTGGCGCGAAAACGCTAACCGCGCCCACCAGGACTGAGAAAGGCGCGGCCTTAATTAAGGGGCATGATATTCCCCTGTGGGACCCGCCCATTATTGCAACCCCTGGGGGCGGGTTCCAGCTCTGTCAGAGAAGGGAGGAGCCGAAGCAGGGAGTGGCGGATCCAGCAACTTCCATCAGTCAGTTGCGAGGAACCACTGAGAAGGAGAGACCTGTACAGGAAGTGGCTCCTGTAAAGAGAATGGCCTGCTCCTCCACTGTGGGCACAATGGTCTCTACACAGCCCTACTCAGTGCCCGGCGGGGTGCTAGTAGTGAGGGTGGCCAATACCGAGACGGTGGTTGGGCTATGCCTACAATGCGGGCTGCCCGGAGGCACGGTCAACACGGCGGCACGTTGCCCTCATTGCGGGACTTTGTACCTGTGGCCTATGCCCACATTCATTCCTATACAGCCTGCTGACCCCCCGGTGGACGTGACAAGGCGCTCCGCCGAGTCCCCGGGCGCGCTATGGATCAACCGCGCGAGTCCCGGAAACAAGGGACTGGAGCCGGTCAAGTCGGCTGGGTCACTGGCGATTGAGGCGGCTGAATCAACCCCCGCGTTCGGGGAAAAGAGACTGTCACCCCGCCCGGAGACCCCTAAGTCCGGGCGAGGGGATTACTCAGACGAGGACCTCCGTGAGCTGGCGGTAGTAAAAACGGAACTGAAAAGGCATACCGGGAGAACGACACCCCGTGGGGTGAGTGGCAGGACGTCCCCCGCAGATCGGCGATCCGACCGACGGAGTCCCGCCATCCCAGGACCTGGCGGAGACGGGAGAGAGACGCCTACACTCCTGCGGACGGGTAAGCCAAGCAGCCCTATTACTTACTTGGTTGCAGCCGACGGCGAAGCGCTGGAAGGGCCGCGCCAGGCCCAAAGCGCACGTGGAGAGACGGCATCACTTCCGGTGGCGACGGCGGAGCAACCGGATGTCGTCATAGAGGAAGAGATCCCGCATGGGGGTCCCACGCGAGATGGCGACGCTTCCGGTTCCGGGGAAGACGTCACTTCCGGTGGTGACGGCGGAACCCAGGAAGAAAAAGCAGCGACGCTTCGGCGATCGGGGGAAGGTCCCCGATCACTTACAAGGCCCAGAAATTGGAGAGACGATCTCAGGACTGAGGAGGGTGAGACATCATCCTTGGACCAGTCTACGGACAGCCAGGAGCGGGTCGTAACCCCGTGGGGTCCCGTTCCGTGCCCCTATGCCCAAACCCCCGCCATAGTTAATACCCCTACCCCCATCACACGGTCACCGGGTTCACCGCCTAGCCTGGAGTACGTGGACAATTCACAAGGGAGAGAGGGAAGACGGACTGGGGAAAGACAGCGCAGTGGCGCTACGGAGGGCGATTCACGGGGAGGGGGAGAATTGAGGGTAGCAGATACAGCACCCCAACCGGCAGTAAAGGCTCCGGGGTCCTCGAGGTGGTTCAACTCACGATCCACAAGGTCGTCAGGGGTATTTTCATTTGACGACGACAGGGAACCAGGGCCTAACCCATTTAAGGAGACCCGGTGGTGGGCCCCGCTATTTGAAGGGTACTCCGCGTGGATGGACCGTACTCGGTTCCTCATCCGGCGGGAGGACGTGGTAGATTTCTGGTGGAAAGAGGGAGAGTTTACACCCGAGCAGAGGGACAGGGAATTACAGAAGAGGTGGTTCCAGCTGGAGCGTAGAGACATAGCGCCCATGGGTCCTGACACACTGTCAGATCCAGTCGATCCTGATGAGCCCCTATCATGGGTGTTACCTGGGAGGGCAGGTAATGCTGATCTGACCAGGGTCAGTAGGGCGGAGAGGGCTATAATAGTCAAATATAAAAAATCCCATGGGTTGGAGTATCCCTATGTTCCGGAGCCCCTGATGGATGAAATTGAGGACAATAGGGAAAAGTGGCTCCAAGAGACTATAGAACTGTATTTAGTCAATAGGGGGAGCGCCATTGTAGGTAAGAAGGCGGAAGAAAGGATAGACACCCTGATGCGAGTGTGGAGCATAGGGAGAAATGTTCACAAACATAGGGTGACTTATATGCCAGAGAGAGGATCGCCTAGGCATTACTATGTCACGGTCCTGGATATGGGTAACAGGGAGGTGAGGAAACCCGACCCAGATCACTATTTTTAGGGGGTACTAACGCATCACGCGGGTCTGTGGCTGCTGGTCGGGGCGGGCTTGGCGGATGACTGTATTCATGTGTACTGCATTATGAGGAAATTTGTGTGATGTTAATTATGTTTTCCGTTACAGTGCTTCCTGGAAAGAGGTATACAAATTTAGGTCCCAGCGAGGACGATGGGATTCACCAGGGGGAGAATGTAGCGGTCATGTAAAATGCCTACAGTCATCTCTCCTGTTGGCAGTAAGGCCTGGTAAGTGTGGGCATGCCAGCAGTAATTATGGAGGTTTCCCCTCACACCCTGGTGGGGTGCCCTGTGTATGGCTGGGACTGGTCACATGCTCTGACTCCATGGTTAGTGATGTCAGAGGTGTGTCAGCCTCAGAAGCTTACATAAGGCACAGCACTGTGTTTAAAAGTTAGTTCTGCTGAGAGGAGGAGGGTTAGTTCAGTTGAGGAAGAGTTCCAGCTCTTGTCAGAGCTGAGGAAGGAGTTCAAGTTCTATCAGAGTGTCAGTTATGTTATAGTAACTCCATGGGAGGCTGTGTCCAGGGACCTGGCACAGGACAGTGATTCCTGCGGGAATAAGTGAATCCCTGATCTAGGTGATATACCTATCTAAAGGGAGCACGGGCGAGATGATTGGCTGAATATACCCATTGTGGAGGGCAGCTATGCCCACCGTGACAATAAAGATGGAGCTGATCAGAGAAACCCCTGTGTGTGAGAGTCCAATGATTACACAGGAGGTTGCACCACCGAGGAGTTCCTCGTCAGGATCATCCCCATGCGGACGCAGGGACCCTGGTGAGGTGGAGGCGCTGCACTGGAACTAGGTGAGACTCAGCACACTACCTCAGCTGCCTGTCTGACGGGTCCTCCCCACACACCATCATGCGGGAGACTCAGGAGTCCTGTAGCCAACAGGTGCACCATCAGGCATATCTACACTGTAATGGGGTCCGGTTAGACCACAGGGGCCAATGTGAGATTGGGTGGGTCAGGCCGGGCCAGAAATACCGTTACATTTGATACAAAAAAACAAATGTTTGCACCCTGCCTACGAGAGAGCGCGTTAGGGAAAGTGAGGAGGCGCTGGAATAGAGGAAGACCGTGGGGGGATGGGGGAAAAAAACCAGCAGGAAAACATATACAGATTCTACTAAATATATTCTGTATATAAAACACAAAAGAACCCAGGTGAATATCACTACATGGGCCTAGGGGACAAACACATTTGCGGTGCCTATAAACTCGCCCATTCGGGGGAAACTAAAACCCAGGGCCACCGGTCTAGACGCCCACAGCGTCACCCGGGAAGAAACTTTATTAGCGTTAGCTGAATGCTATCCAGCTTATAACATATTGCATATTCATATACAACATAAACCCCAACTGCTATATTTGAGGGGTGGGGGGAGGGGGATGGGGCATTAGCACTGCAGGGACCGGATTGCAGACCTGCAATTGCGTCCCTGTGTATGGACTCGGACCCCCGAGAGACTATAGACAGGAGCCTAGGCATGGGTCAGCGGACCCTGGTCACCACCTTGGGAGCCTGCAGGGAACATATGTAGGTCCCACAGCCCGAGACATAGGGTACACTGAGGTCGCCTGAGACAAGATCCGGCCCTTATCTAGGCCCCGACAACTTGCAACTGTCTGCCGACTGTCGACGCCCGAGACGGAGGATCCACTTATGGTAGGGACATGGGCCCAGGGGAAAAACAGGCATACCAGAACTAGAGGGCCATGAAGTAATAATTATGGGATTTAAAAAAAACACATAAAAGCACCCAGTCATTATACTGGAGGGAAACAAATCAAAATCGTACACTGAACATATACTGTATAGCACCCGGCACCCAAGCAAAATTCTCAATAATTCTTTCATAATGGATCTTGTCCAAAAGTGCTCTGGGAAAGATGCCAGAGTTTCCCCTCTTGTTCTGGACAGGTCCTCGAATACAAGAATTCTGGGGCAGTGTAATTGATTTTATAGACAAAACCTACCAAATAAAACATGGTAGAGTGCCCAAAAAACAGCTTTTGGGAGCAAAACAGGTGGGGTGGGGAAACAGCTGATAAAACCAGTCATTCGAGGCAACCCAGACACCCAAACAATCCTTCTGATCGCCAGAAGACGCTTACATTTTTTTATTTTAGATTATTGTATAACTCGAGATGTGGAAAAAAAAAAGCAAATTGTACTGAAAAGGTTGTGAATACGGTACTGCTGCATCGGGAAAATATGACTTTTATGTTTATCTCGGTGATCGGAATAAATAAAGTATTCAAAACAAAAAGGATATCCCTGCTTCAGCACACGTGGCTCAATCAGTGGCTCAGCCTTTGACTTTTGTCTTTGACTGAACCACCTGTGCTGAAGCAGGGATATCCAGAAAACCTGACCTGTTGGTGGCCCTTGAGGACTGGAGTTGGCCACTCCTGCTATAGGATATAGCACACTCAGTTCACAGGGAGTCTATGTGAAGGTATGTCATAAGCTAAATGGGACCATTTCTAAGGTAATCATTGCCATCACACCCAGAAGCCTTTACATTGACATTACACTGCACTTTGATTTGTTCAGCTGTCTGAATCAGGCTAAAGGCAAGGCTGCACTTGGCATATGAATGAACAATAAATATTTAATTATTGAAGACTTTATCATCTACATCCATTGACCCTGTCACAGTTTATCAGGGCATGTAGTGTCATGCGAAATTACACAGTGACAGATATAACCAGGCAAAACCTACCACATATTATTACACTCAGCTGTGCAAATTATCATCACTTTGCCAATTTAGCGATCTGGCAACTTTGCTTCACTTTAAGATCTCCCTCTTGTCTGGTTCTGTTTAGATCCCAATCCAGTAACTTCACTGTCAAAAATGTAAACCATAAACCACTTTTATTCTCAATAACATTTTCTCCCTTCAAAAAATAGGATGTTGTAACTTCAGAGGAGTATTGATAAGTCAGCAATTAAGTTTAGGAAAACAGCAATAGCAAAAGTTAGTTACCTTCTCACCTGGTAACTTCAAACGTTCTGAATTTAGTTTGTTTGAGGGGCACACAACTCAGATGTAGAATTCTGCAATATAAAAATGTATGTGGTCACAGTGTACTGTATATGTACAGGTCTGTGTATAACATTCTCTGTAATGCTGTATCAGTACTTACATAAGCAGTATCCAGTGCTTGATATTTTTTATGGGGTTAGTCCCCTGCCTTCAAGAAACCCCCTGGTAATTGAGGTATAATTCGTTTTATCCCCGCAGTGATATCCTAAAAACCGGAACTGTTGGTAGCTCTTGAGGACTGGAGTGGGCCACCCTTGTTTATAAACTATATAAATCAACATAATACAGATGTAGCCAGTTCCCCCTTTTACCCCTTACCTTCACTGCGGGTGAGGGACAGGGAGGAGGCTACTGCAAAGCCGCCAGCGCTACAGGCGGACTCGGCATAGGTGCAAGGAGGCTGCGATCCGGCAAGGGAGCTGCTTGGGTGGCAGCGACCATCTTTACTTCTCGCACATGCGCAGTCAGTACTTCGCGCATGCGCATCGCTCAGTAGGGCGGCGACCATTGGAAATAGGCTCCCAGCAGCCCATGGGGCTAATCGACACGTGGGGCCCAACAGCCAATAGGTCTACTAGAGGCAAACAGATACATTTGACGCGCTAGGAGCACCACGCCAGTTGGAAGAGGGACCCCAGCAGAGCAGGTAGTGTCCAGTGAGCAGTGCTTCCCTGGACTAGGCCAGATTGCCCCGTAGGCCCCAGCTAGACCCCGATCACATGTAGGTTGTGGCTGCTGTAGGGAAGACCCATAGATAGAGACCCTTTCCCCGTAGCTGCCATAGTGAGATGCTGCATCTGCGCCAGACGCCGCGCTGTGACTGCGGCCTGTGGTCTGGGACCAGACCCAGGCACATTGCCAGAGACTATCAAAAGGGACACACTCCAATGGGAGCCATCTCAGAGGTGGACCGGATGCCTGAGGATCCACGCACAGCGCGGGACACATTGTGACCTGGAGGATCTTCAGCAACGATGGCCTGGTCTGGACTAAGCCCAGGAAGGTATCTTCCCCACGTGCAACAACGGCCATGCACACTGTGGGCAGCGCTGTCACACACTTTGGGGTGGGGTTTCTATTGTGGACATCGGATGGTTCGGTGCCCACGGCACCTCATTACTTTGGGGGAACTTCCCAGGTTACTACTGTAAGAGTATGTGTGGGTGCGGCCTTGTATGGCCTTGTTATTACCAACGTTATCAGTTATATGTCAGTAAATATAAGTCAGCCATAGTGTGTGTGTGTGTTATTATCTGTTACTGGTGGGTTCCTGAGAGAGGTTATCCTACTGCGTTAGGATCTCTCTTAGGTGGAGGCGCTGCATATCAACGAACGTGACCACCCCAGGCTCCCAGTGGCGGAGGATCAGGCCTCCTGTACGCCTCACACGTAATCAGCACGCATAGTCTCTTTAGTCACGGGGAAAGAGGGCTACACATATATTCACTGATGAGGATCTGGCTGCCACCGAAACGTTGGTGTCACCTTTGTTTGTGTAACATGTTGTGAGAGATTCTGATCCTAAATCTTGTTTAAAAGATGTGTGCCTGGTCCTAATTATATGAATTATTTAATGTTGTAAACCAGCGGTGCGCAAACTGGGGGGCGCGAGATTTGTATGGGGGGGGGGGGGGCGCGGGTGGTTGCAGAGCCCCGCTCTTCCCCAAGGCATTTAAATTAAATGCCGGTGGAATCGCATGAGATCCCAGCAACACTCCCCTTACCTTGCTTTAGCTGGCTGTGTGGCACATCGCCATGGCAACGCAGCGTCAAATCACCCCGCAGCGCCATTTGACGCGGATGCAAGGTGGGGGGGGGGGGGGGCGAGAACCGGGTCAAGTAAGACAGGGGGACGCAGCAGCAAAAGTTTGCGCTCCCCTGTTGTAAACAACTGTCAGTGATACATCAGCAAGGAATTCATTGTTTCCCCTTGTAAGAACATAATTGGATGATATGTCACTGGAGGGTAGGGTATCTCTACCCTACCCTGCTTTGTGCATATACCCAAAGCACCGTTCACTTATCACTTGTCTGAGGCAGCAGCAGGGGCTCCCATATTATGATATTTCACTGGGCTTTTTTGTGGATTAATATACTGTAAATAAAAATATAAGATAAGTATGTTTAAATTTAACATCGGTTAACGCGGCCCGCCTGGCCTCTCTGCGCGGCCCGCCTGGCCTCTCTGCGCGGCCCGCGATGACTCCGGCCGGGCGCCAGTTAATGAAATAAATTAATTTTAAAAAAAAGTTTAAAAAAATGGCGGCGATTCCTTGCGGTCCCGGCGCGCATGCACATGGCCCGCTCCCCCCCCCCCCCACTGCTCCCTCCCCCCCACTCGCAACGTGGGACGGAGGGGCAATCGTCTGCGGCCGCTCCCCCCCCTGCTCCCAACGTGGGACGGAGGGGGAAGTAACAGCCAGCTCCCCCCCAACCTGCTTCCCACCGCTTCCCTTCGCGGCCAGCTTCCCGCGTCCCCCCGAGCTCACCTCCCGTGGCCTCCCCCCCCCATGAGCTCACCTCCCGTGCCCCCCCCCCCCGAGCCTGCGCCCCCAAGCCCACCTCCTGTCCCGGGCAGCTGCCGCAGGGATATCGGGGGCAGGAGGGGAAAGCGTCCGGCGGCAAGCTGCACCCACCCGGTCAAGGTAAGTCACTGTCACCCACTCACTGTCAAGCACCCAGTCACTGTCACCCAGTCACTGTCACCCTGTCACTGTCACCCTGTCACCCTGTCACTGTCACCCAGTCACTGTCACCCAGTCACTGTCACCCTGTCACCCAGTCATTGTCACCCTGTCACTGTCACCCTGTCACCCAGTCCCTGTCACCCTGTCACCCAGTCACTGTCACCCAGTCACTGTCACCCTGTCACCCAGTCAACGTCACGCACTCACTGTCACCCACTCACTGTCAAGCACCCAGTCACTGTCACCTAGTCACTGTCACCCAGTCACTGTCACCCTGTCACCCAGTCACTGTCACCCTGTCACCCAGTCACTGTCACCCTGTCACCCAGTCACTGTCACGCTGTCACCCAGTCACTGTCACCCAGTCACTGTCACCCAGTCACTGTCAAGCACCCAGTCACTGTCACCCAGTCACTGTCACCCTGTCACTGTCACCCTGTCACCCTGTCACTGTCACCCAGTCACTGTCACCCAGTCACTGTCACCCTGTCACCCAGTCATTGTCACCCTGTCACTGTCACCCTGTCACCCAGTCCCTGTCACCCTGTCACCCAGTCACTGTCACCCAGTCACTGTCACCCTGTCACCCAGTCAACGTCACGCACTCACTGTCACCCACTCACTGTCAAGCACCCAGTCACTGTCACCTAGTCACTGTCACCCAGTCACTGTCACCCTGTCACCCAGTCACTGTCACCCTGTCACCCAGTCACTGTCACCCTGTCACCCAGTCACTGTCACCCTGTCACCCAGTCACTGTCACCCAGTCACTGTCACCCAGTCACCAAGTCACTGTCTCCCACCCACCCACCGCCATTCACCCACCCACCATCATTCACCCAACTGTCATTCACCCACCCAGTCACTGTCAGTCACCCACCCACTCATTCACCCACCCACCCACTCACTCAGCCACCCAGGAAGGCAGTCACCTGTCTTTTATTGAAAATATAAAAAATAAACAGGTTGCATTGTAATGTTTTTTTCTGTATCACAATAAGAAAACAGTTAAGTAAAAATTGCTCGCTAAAAGATATTTTTTCGTGGTAGGTGCGCTATGGGTTCGGGGGGGGGGTGCGCTATGGGTACGGGGGGGGGGGCCTGCTCCTTTCATTTGTCCCGGGCCCCGTGATTTCTGTTGGCGGCCCTGCGGGTGATGTGAGGTGCAGGGGGGAGGGTGATGGGTGATGGGAAGTGCAGGGGGGTGATTGGAGGTGCAGGGGGGGTGATTGGAGGTGCATGGGGGGTGATTTGAGGTGCAAGGGGGGTGATTTGAGGTGCAAGGGGGGTGATTTGAGGTGCAAGGGGGGTGATTTGAGGTGCATGGGGGGTGATTTGAGGTGCAAGGGGGGTGATTTGAGGTGCATGGGGGGTGATTTGAGGTGCAAGGGGGGAGAGTGATGTGAGGTGCAAGGGGGAGAGTGATGTGAGGTGCAGGGGGGAGAGTGATGTGAGGTGCAAGGGGGGAGGGCGATGTGAGGTGCAAGGGGGGAGAGGGATGTGAGGTGCAGGGGGGGTGTGATGTGTGTGCTGTGCAGGTGGCTATTGTGTGTTTGATGTGGAGGAGGAGTATTATGTGTGTGGGTGAGGGGGAGTGATGGGAGTATGAGAGATAGATGGGGAGTATTGCAAAGGTTGATAGTGAGGGGTTCTGGGGGAGATATGAGGATGATGATGAAGGGTGCTGGGGGAGATATGAGAATGATGATGAGGGGTGCTGGGGGAGATATAAGGATGATGATGATAATGATGATGATTAATTTTACCCGTGCGGCCCAATTTTTTTTTTTTCCTTGGAGCAGTTCGGCCCTTCTCACTTTACGAGTTGTGCAGGCCTGGTTTAAATCTACATTGCAGCACACAGTGTTTGAACATTAACTGCTACTTTACGTGTTATACATATGCTATTTGCACATATCAGTATTTTCACTATCTTAAACAAGCTGAATGAAAGCATTTGAAATTAGTGGCTATTGTGTGTCGAACGGGCGGGGGGGGGGGGTTGCGGGGCTGGATGGTTCTGCTTAAATGTGTATTGAGCAGTTCCAGTAATGCCAGTGACCTGCCATTATTCCAACCAGTAACTTGGATGTTGAAGATCCGTGACAGACCAGCAGACTCCGGTGCCAATACAAACAGGAGGTGGCCACAGCTACACGGCCCTGAAAATATTATAGAACTTCATTTCCCCAGCTCTCCAGATGTCGGCATCCCAGTACAGATGTTCTTGATCAGTCCTTCCTGATCAGTGTCACCAGGTCCCAGTATCCATCCATAAGCTCTCCTTGTCCTTCAGCAGACACCAATTTCCTTTTGCCAGGCTCCTCATTTTTCTTCCTCCCCCTGACACAATTTCACCAAACTCCTAATCCTTCTCCACAACCCACACTTTTATACCGCGAGCTGCTTATTGATGCACTATTCCGCTTCACCCTGGTAGTCCATCAATATAATAATAATTAGTTTAGCATGTCAAGATTCCCAAAGCATTCTGGGAAATCATTAGTAATAGCTTTAGTTTAAAAAAAAAAAAAAATATTCTCCTTTTCCAATAAGGGTAAGGTGTTGAACAGACAAAACAGGATATTTTAAAGATATTATATTAATAGAGATAACAGAAAAACAACCAGTCGGTTTACAAAGGAATTGAAACGGAAAAAAATGTGCTTATATTGAGCAGAAACGTAGCATATACAGTATGTACCAGAGACAGTGAATGATATTTCCCCTGAATATGTCTTGTATATAATACAAATGAATCCTCCGCTGCATTAGGAATTGTAGCTCAATCAATCATGTTCTTCTAGCCATAAGTAAAATAACAGCTATTTCTGCTTTGCTTCTATTAGATTCTCTAACATTACATGTTCTGTCTCAAAATCAGTTTTTCACTATAATTGGAGGAGTGTGGTGGGGGGGGGGGGAGCTCATTTTGGGGCAAGATAATGTTGAGGGTAACAAGAAAATAATGTATTTATATGTGCGGCCCTGGTATCTTTATTTGGCATTTTTCACCCAGGACACACAAGTAAGCAGTTTTCTGATTCTGATATTTATGTATATAAATACAGTATATTAAAAAGGTGGACACTTTCACTGGTGCTTTGGTTATAAAAATGAATCGTATTTGACTGAAAATTGAGCACACTTTGTTGGGGGGTGCAGGTTAAAATGCATAAGAAGCAGAAGGTGTCACACTGCGAGTGCTCATTTTCATGTCATTACCCAGAATCCTTGGCTGCAGTGGAAGCATTGAATGTTGAGGCGAGGGAGCTATGGCATGCGCTGCAGGGACAAGAACCGCCCCTCAATGGGGCCAGGCCCACTTCCTGCCTTGGCAGCCGCGTTGCGCGAGCAGAATTGTCTGAAGACAGGAAAACTGTGTTCAGGACTTGCGACGGAGCGCTGGTGACAACAAGGCCACCCCCCTCGGTTTCTCCCGGCAGCTCGCCGCAGCCCAGGGATCACAGCTGCACGCGACGCGCCGACACAGGGGCCTCAGCCTAAGAGATCAATGGGCAAGGCAAGTCTGTGAACCTGTAAGATATGCGAATGTGCTCACAAGTGGTATTTTTATACCCAGAAACCAGAGTTGGTCAAACAAAAGAAATCTGAGAATGAGCATGTTATGATAACAGATGATTTCTGTTTTATTCTGTTATTTTAAGAACCTGTCCTGCATTTACTATAATTGTATGTTCTTGTAATCTTTTTTCTGTAATCATAGATATATCTATCTCATGGCTGGCCCAGACTGCCTCTCTGCCTCCTGTCATGTAAGTTCTGATAGCTACAGGCTGTGGCAGGCTATCCTGGGGGCATTGACATTGCTGACTCTGAGTGACAGAAGTGGTGGTGACTCAGGACCTGTGTACAGCCAATCATGGTACAGACCGTGTGCCCTCCCCTTCTGGTGCATCAGAGAGGAAGTGCTAAATTATAGTTAGTCCAGCTCCCACCCTCCTGTGGTGAGGAAGCAAAAGGGAGTTCTCTTCCACCCCTCCTAGGGAGAGGCATGTGCTGCTCCTCCCAGCTGGGAGTGAGCCAGGCCAGTCAGTCCCTCCTGGACTGACTGAGCCAAGAGAGATCAGAGGCCTCAAAACTGACAGAGCCCAGCACCATCCAGAGGCCTGGGACCCTCTGTCATCAACCTGCATACCATCTGCAGTGACTGTCAAATAAAGCCCTTTGTTTTATATACCCCTGCCTGTGTCTACAGTCTATAGGGCAGGGGTGTGAAAGAAGTCTGTTCTGGTGGAGACTGTCTCTGGGAATCCTGGAGCCCACTGGAGCTGGAGGCGCTGACACCCTGAGTGAAGACTAACTATCGCCAAAAGCCTGTCCTATTCCCCACACCATCGCGAACTGCTCAGTTCTCCTGGACTCTCACAGGTATGCAAGCACCACAAACACCTTTAGCAGCAGTACATCTTCCAGAGAGTGGGAGAAACAGTGCTATATATATTAAACAATTCTTTACCAAGTGATACTTTGGGGCTCTGAATGAACTGTTCCATCTCTGGAGAAAGTATTTAAATTTTTGGACAATTTTTGCTACAACAGTTTTTTTTTCTATAATAAACAGGGACCTGGGACCCTGGCAGATATATTTAAATTATACATATTTTGCATCATTTCTCGGGTGGTGATACCGTATAGATATGATTGCAATTGAGTAAGGGGTTAATATAACTCATAGAAAATACCTTGCGGAGGAGAAAGGTGAGTTGGCTAGAGTAGCCGTGTGTATTAACCCTGGTTGCATATATAAGTCACGTGCCCACTTGTGCGCTGTTCCTGATAGATGGTATATGGGGACCGATTGAGGGGAGATATTGTTCATTTGAGGGACCTTGGCAAAGGTGAAAAGTGGGCCAGTTTTTGGGCTGTAAATTAACTGTTGTACCTTATGTAGGTCATGTGCTCACAGGTGTGCTGTACGTGACAGAGCCTCTCGAGTTTTGGCTCAAATTTTGTTTAGATTGGAAAGTTTGTTCCGAGGTTTACCTTGAATGAAATTCAAAGTTCAGTGTATTTGTAAATCACTTCTGAATCTTAGTTTTACATATCACTGAAAATACAAATCATTTTAGTAGTTAGGCACTTTTTAGCCTGAATTATACAAATACAAGTAAACTGATTAACCAAACCACCGACCCATTTTCCTGGTGAGTTGGGTAGGAGGCCCATTACATCACTATAGTATGTTACTTTCTCGGTGTTCTTTTATATCCCCATGTCTTGTCATGTCCCATGTCTAGTAATAGAACGGATAGTGTGTCAAAGGGCAGAATGAGTGGAAAGCATATGTCCTGCCTTCAGTTTCTTTCCTCTTCACTAGTGCACTTTTTCATTCAATATTTATACAATCTTCTGTTTTATCTGATAACAGAGGTGCTTCATGTGAGTGAGAGCTCACACAGAGAACCCCCCAAAAGTAATTCAGCTACGCACACAGCAACCAAGTTTTCGTCATATCTACGTATACTTATGTAGCACTGCTTCCCCCCCTCCACCTCCTCTTATAGGAGATTTGACCTGCCCTGGTGTGCTTTACCTGTTGGTTCACAGGAGGGCTGAGGTTCCACGATTGTGTTGGGACAACAGGACAGGCTTTTGATGTAGATGCTTCAGTTCTGTCTCTGCAGTGCTAGCACCTCCATCTGCCGTAGGCTCCAGGATTGCTGGAGGTAGTCCCTACGACAGAATCCTCCATGCTCCCCCTGATTGGCTGCAAATTCAGGCCAGGAGTATATTGAAACAGGATCTCTTTATTGGCATCCACTGCATTCAGTCCAGTCATACAGCGAATACTCTTCTGGGTCCCAGACCTCTGGATGGTCCCTGGGGCAAATCTTGCTTTGGGCCTTGTCACTGTCCCTTAGGGGACTGATCATACCCTGCTGGGTGAGACAGCTTACAACTCCCAGTACTAGAGCCAGAGCTGCACACTCCTCAGGAAACTGTCAAGAACTCACACAGACTGACTACAATGTAGGTGTGCCCCTTCCTTAGAGCAAAAGGGGAGGGCACAAGGTCTGCACCTAGGATTGGGGAACACACAGACCAAATCCCACCTCCACTCCTGCCACTCAAGGAAGTTGCAGAGGGGAGGGGTAAACCCAAGATGAGCCTCAGGCCTCGTTCAGGGTGCCAGAGGCAGGAGTTGGAGGGTGGGCAATCGCGTGTGCGAGCAGCAGTCTGCTGGGCGATGTGTGTTCATCCTCCCCAGCAGACTTTTTCAGGAGTTGAGGGGGCAGGGATATAGACCTGAAGTTAGGGATCCAAGTTGCAGTCTTGAAATCATTCTCAAGAATGATTTCATTGGCTGCCGAGGTCCCAGTGACGCTGCTGCAGCTTCAAAAAACAACCTGGCTTGTTTATTGAAACTGTAGCCAGCGTCAACTCCGTACTTCGGAGACAGGGCAGCTGCTACCCTGACAACCAGTATTCAATTTGAATACATTGTGTCCCACGGCAGCTCGCACGTCAGCACGCCCTCCCTCCGAAGCCGGCAACCTGAACGAGGCCTCAGGCCTCGTTCAGGGTGCCGGCTTCGGAGGGAGGGCATGCTCACGTGCGAGCTGCCATCTGAAACAATGTATTGAAAGTGAATTGTGGTTGTCAGGGTAGCAGCTGCCCTGTCTCCGAAGTACGGAGTTGACGTTGGCTACAATTTCAATAACAACCCAAGTTGTTTTTTGAAGCTGCAGCAGCGTCACTGGGACCTTGGCAGCCAATGAAATCATTCTTGAGAATGATTTCAAGACAGCAATACCGATCCCTAAGCTGCTGTCTGTAGCCCCGCCCCCTCCCCGCCTCCTCAACTCCTGAAAACGTCTGCTGGGGAGGATGTGCACACATCGCCCAGCAGACTGCCGCTCGCACACGCGAATGCCCTCCCTCCAACTCCTGCCTCTGGCACCCTGAACGAGGCCTAACACTGCCTGCATCTACCAGGACTGTTAGGGAGGGCAGATGAGTAGCCAGAACCAGTCCTGGCTACACTTAATATTCGTTAAAGATTCATTACCACCACTCATTTTGTGGAAAAACAAACTAAAAATGAATGCCCTCCTAAAATATACAAATTGAGCTACTGCAGTCGAAGTCTCAAAATACACTTCACACACGCGCGTCATTCTTCATTTATTTCCATCAATGGGATCGGTAACCATTTTAAAAGCGAGTTAAAAAAAAAAGGGACTGACTTGATTGGTGCAAATGGAAATGAAAAAAAAAAAAATCCATGAAAATATTGACATTGTATAATGTGGTGCCTTTTCCAAGAATGTGTAAATAATCCAGGAAACTGTATTTTGTTAGCACTGGGTTTGCCAAGGTAATACCTACAGTAGATTACTGTGCTTTCATACAGAAGTGTAGGAGAATAAACATTTGTGAACCATTCCGTAACAATGATTGCCTCCCACGGAGCATTTTTTATAGTAATCACCGAACACAAAGGATACATTTTTATCTTTGGTCAAGGTGACCAGATGGCTTGCACGTGACGATAAGAGACCAGAGCAAGCAGCTCTAATTCCCAAGCTAGGGCTCCCAATGTTCTCCAGTACACCTCCAGCATCTACCAGTGGCAGAATACACGGGGGGCAGGATGTATATTACATTCGTGGTTTTGTAGAGAGAAAAATATTTATACCTTAAACTAGAATAGATCGATTTTGAAATAAGAAAAGGTGACATAAACATCACAGCGCTCCTCCCAGCCAGACCCATTCCGAGTAACGTTGTAATCACGATGTGGATCTCTTTGTAGATCTTGGTACACGTACGGAGAGAGCTTTATAAGAATCCGATCATGGACATTAGAATTTCCACAGAATTGGAAAGTAATCAGGGAATATAAGCAGCAAATGTGGGGCGGGAGGGGGGAATAAACACTGGAGGGAACCCAGCAGAGCGTATAGTCTGTGGTATATTGGGTAAATGGATTTGAAGCAAAATGTGACTGTAGGAGATGTGTGCAGAGGTGTTTAGAACAGGAGATGTTTTTTAAAGAGAAAATAAAACAGGTTTTTATTCGCCACAACTTTCAGAACATAAAATAGCTTTTACCATCAAAAACAGGGTTACAGGGAAACAAAACAACCTGGCTCCTATAGGGGGCGCTGAGTAGACAGCAGAGTCTCTGTCTACAGGTTGGGGGACTAAGCCCCTTACCAACAAAACAATACATCCCGCAGTGGAGGTCAGGTACCGTCGGCTGGGGTAGAAATCCTTAAGCAGGCGTCTCTCCACAGCGGTCCAGTGTGTGTCTGGAACCAGAGAGACGCAGCGCTCCCCAGCCAGCTGAGCGGGTTAATTAGCACATTCTGCTCTGAATTAACCTGCTCAGTGCTGGACTCCCGCTCTCTACGCAGGTTTTCCTGTACAAATATTTAAACAGGGAAGGCGCCATAAGGCTTGGTCCCCGCTGGCTGCTGGGACAAGAGCCGCCTCTCAATGGGGCCGGGCCGCTGCGAGAAGGGGCGCCGCGCGGCACAGCGAGTTTTTCAGGCAGACATGAAAATTGAGATTGGAACTATCGATGGAGTGTTAGGCCACGCCCCCCGGAAGTTCAGCCAATGAGGGCGAACCTGCCGAGTGACGTCATGGCTGCTCCCCCCCCCCCCGTCACTCTCCCGTCACGCCCCACCCCCCTGTCTTTTCCCCTGCAGCTCACTGCAGGCCGGGGGACTCGGCTGCCCGCGCCGCCAGCCTGGCAGACGCGCGTGCAGCGCAGGCAGTGGGGCCGTAGCGTTACAGTGACACACTGTGCTCCTTTGCATGTCATTTCCCATAATCCCTAGCTGCAGAGGAAGCACTTTATGCTTGGGGATAATGGGGAAAGCTGGTTGCAGACCTGTCTGAGACGTGAATGTTCTCACAGGTGGTATTTTTATTATGTGATATATTGGGGGAATTGTAGATATATTAGGGGAGTTTTTTTTAAACTAAAGTCTTCTGGCTACAAAACCAGTTCAAAACAGCAGAATTATCAAAAAGTTGAATGTTCAGTTTTGTAGTTAGGAAACTTTAGTTAATATACCCATAATAGTAGGAGTCAATGCGAAGGCTTATTGTACAAACCAAACTGGTAAACTTATTTGGAGTATGCGGTGTAGCCATTTCTTCTTTAAGCTATATCATATATTTAATTCATATTTTGAAAATATTGATCAATTGAATTAATATTTACACCAGGGGTGGCCAACCTATGGCCTGCGTAGTGACCCGGCCAACGGCAGAAGTTGGACCTGCCCGGAATTCGGACCCAACTTTCAAATCCACCTGTGAGGTCCCATCTCTCCTCCAATGCAGGCCTGGAGGCCTCCCCTATGCCCCCCGAGGTAAAATAGTGAAGGGCGGGGGATTGAGTGAGAAAGGGAGGGTGAGGGAGGGATGGCCGACTGAGTGAGAGGTGGAAATTGAGTGAGGGAGGGGGTGGAATTGAGTGAGAGAGAATGGGGGGGGGGCAGTGTGTGACAGGATAGAGGGGTGAGGAGGAAGAGTAAACGAGGGGCAGACAGTGGGAGAGGGGAGTGAGAGGGGGAAGTGTGAGAGTGAGGGGGAGTGAGATACAGAAGGAAGGAGAGACAGGGGGACAGTGAGTGGCAGAGGGAAAGGGAGAGAGAGAGGGAGAAAGGGGGCGTGTGAAAAGAGGGAGAGAAATAGAGAGAGGATGAGAAAGATGGGGGCTGAGAGCGAGTTGGTGTGAGAGATAAAGGGTTGGGGGTTGAAAGAGAAAGAGGGAGGGGCTCACACGGCCACTGTGAGGGGGGGGGAGGCTGTGGAAACTCTAGTCCTCGGCACTGGGAAAGTTGTTGGCTGTCCTTGCCGCTCCACACAGGCTTCCGTCGTCCCCGTTGCTGCCGTAGGGGAGCAGTACGATAGTGTCCCACCCAAAAAGGTGTGCCCGTTTATTGGCATGCCTGAAAAAAAGGTTCCCCCTACCCCCTCCTGGTCTACACAAACCAGTCAATAGTGGGAAGAAATCAGAAGTCATCAGCAAATATTTCTCAGGTTTCTTCTTTACTTTGGAAACTAATCTTGTATGTGATGCTTCTTTATTGTGTTTTTGGTGGCCATGTTTGGGAGTATATCTCCAGGTGTACAAGTGCATGGGCTGTTTACAGGTTTATCATTCATTTCATACGGTATCTTGAGTGAGTATGGAGTTAGGCATGACTAGACCTAAAGGAGGCAATAGGTAAACATTCCTGGAGCTCAGCTCTAAACGCTGAGTGAGTTTTAATTAGCCTTTTAAATGCCAAAGGTGCCAGTCACATGATTGCATGAGAGCTTGAAGCACATTGCATTGTAACTCTTGTAGTCTCGGTGAACAATGAAAACTGTTAGCAAACAATGAATCCATTTTTACATGATTGTCTACCAGAAGGAAATCTTTGGGAGTATCAAAGTCCACCTGCTTTAAAACTTGGGCAAGTTGTTTTCAGTTGGGTTTTCTTCTTTTATAAATCTGATATCTTTGCCCCTACTCTTGCCTCCGGGGGTCTTTGGTACATATCCCTTTTATATCGTAGTTGCCCCATCTCTCTGCCAGTGGGGTAATACTGGTCATTTATTTTATATGTTACTGTTTGTGTAATACTTAAAGTACAGGGTGTTTGAGGGACTTACCCAAGGTCACATATTTGTGGCACAGGGTCTCAAACTAGGATGTCACAGTTCAGAAATCACATTTGTCCCCATGCACTGCGCTTTCCCTCCAGCAGAACCAACGCCAGCAAGTTTGGGATGTATTCAGGGCTAGAGTGGACCCGGAACGTGCTGGAATGGAGTTAGGGCTCTTAGATTAGCAGTGGGAACGAGGTACTGGCAGTTCTATGTTGGCCTCAGTATGAGTTACCCCTCCAGTTTTAGTTATTGGTGAATGCATTGGAGTACACAACTTATATACTGTATACATTCATACTGTACTACCTGCTCATTCTTTGACCTGTGCGTTTTATGTTCCACAGTATGGGGTGTGTTCACTAAAGTGCAATACCCATTGTCACTCTCAGGCCAGTCTGAACTTTCTTTCCATTGTAACATTGAGGAAGCATGTTGGTATATATGTAAATGTGTATGTATCTGTGGGTCAGCTTATATATAGAATTTAGCAAGTGGAATTGGGGAGCGCAGTGGTTATCATATATGAAAAATAAAGTTAAACAACAATAACGTATGCGAAGTGTTACGACTTGATGGTATCTATGAGATGGGAACGCACACTTTTTCCGAATAAAATCAGCCTCATCCAAATCTTTGCTTGGTTTAAGAAGTGATGTACAGCATGGAGACTCTTTGTTTTGTGAAACTCTATTTGTTCAGTGTCGTTTTGGTCTCAAACAATGAAAGGAAACTGACTATAGCGTGAATTATACTTAATCAGTTTATAAGCAATAAAAGGGAACACTTACATAGTGTCATACAAGCGTAGGTATATAGAACTATAGATGCCCACTATAGCTGCAACACGACCACCTGTCTGTGATACGGCGTCTCCTCTCCTACGACACTACCGGTAGTCATCACTTCCGGTTTCATGGGACGGAGCAGGGGACTGGAAACCATTCAGGATCTATGGGCAGGTCTCGGCAGATGTCAGACAAGGCACTATCAAAACGACTCAACGTGTTTCGCCTAGTAAACGGCTTCGTCAGGAGTCATAATTCCTCAGCACCCAGTCCAACCTTAAATAGCCCCATCTCTACAGCCATTGGTCTACATGTGTGTATTCATGCGCTGATAGGTGGTAGTGGCACTGGGATGGACATGTTATGATTGGGCAAGTAAGATATGATATTGATATATAGAAATTAGTTAGGTATGAGTACAAGTTTAGTTTTATGCGATTATGTATTTTTTTTTTATAGAAGACATATGTGTGTGTAGGACTGTCTGACTATTATATGTATATGATGAATATGTGAGCAAGTGTATATATGTTCCCACTTGCCAGCAAAAAAAGTATATAGTAATGATCACAGCTCTAGTCCACTCGTCTTATGAGTGAAAAATTGGCGATTAGGGGTTCTTGACCCAAAACAGTAAGAATTGTGCTTGCTTTAACATTGTTAATGAAGCCTATCAAGTCCCAGATGAATGACTTGATTCCTGATCCTGATGGGGGACACTCCAGGTACAGACAAGACAACGTGGGTTTTATAGCTGACAGTTAACGCAGTGCCGTACGTCTGCCAAGTTCCTACACCTTGTTTAGGACTATAGTGCTGCATCTATTCACACGTTTGATTAAAGCGTTATCCTTCATACTCAGCACCATCTCATAATGCACAAACATCAGATCAAATGACAGTATGTGTTGTGGGTTAAAGAGGCAATCCAAGCGCAGAGTTTTTGTTGTTCTTCTTTTTACATAGGTTTAAAGCAGGGGGTCTCCGGAGCTGAACCCCATTAATTTCAGCTCAGGGACCCCTTGCTTCCAGAGATTCAGACCTCCATAGGGAGTGCTGGTAGCCACTCTGGCGCAGCTTGTTGGGGTTCATGTAATGGCGGATTCAAAGCTCCCGCGTCCTGAGGTCCAATAGGAAGCCGTGATCATCCTCTGGTGCAACTTCCTAATGGCCCACATGACCAGGACCTTCAAACAGAAGAGACATACCAGCACCCCATACAGAGGTATCTCGGAAAGCAGGGGGTCCCCACGGGCTGTAATGAATGGGGTTTAGCGCCGGAGACCCCCTGTGTCAATCCTATGTAAAAAAAAACATGTAAAAAGCAGCGCACGGATTGCTCCTGTAAACGATCAATCTCACATAGGACCAAAGTAACGTAATAACAGTGATTTGTTTTAGGACGTAAAGAGGCAGACCCACTGGAATAGAAAAGACAAGAAGACTATTGGGGTCTCCCTCTAATCTGATTTAAATTTCACATAAAACGGACAAATCTCCCCTAGCACCAGACAGACATCCATGTGCGATCAGTGGGATCATATCATACAGAATGAGTTAACCCTTAGTTCCTTTGGACTGATTTTTAACGTATACCATGGGACCAGAAGTAAAATATGGTTCAATTTTGAAGCAGCAGAAGAAGCCCTTTAGAAAGCTCAGTCTAAGCTGGAGTGTTGTAAAGATTTTATTTTAAGAAGGGTATCTGAAATTAAAACTACCTTCTGCATTCAGCATAATTACTTTGGGAGCTTAGCCAGCAACAAACAGCCAATCTGAAATAAATATGGAAAATATGTCTCAGATGTAACTTTGACCAGCCAGCTATGTGTTTGCCAGCCAAGAGATAAAGACAATAATACTATTGATAGACCTGTAAAAAAAAAAAAAACACATCAGAGAAATGATATCTCCTTTTGCATGCTTCGTCCTTGTGTGCTGAGCTGAGAGTTCCTGGATGTTTCATTTTGTAATGTTGTTGTGATATGTGATCACATATTCCCACTGAACAGAACTAAAGCTTCGTGTCTGGATGATGCTACTACGCTGCAGGAGCCCTGACGTTTGATTCCTTTCCATCACTTGAAAGTATTTGTCAATGTGTTACTCAGATGTGAAGCTGTTCCTCTTATGATAGGGAAGTCCTCCTGGCTAGTTGAGGCAGTAGGTGACCTGTTCAAGCTCCTCTCCTGTGTCTTTGCTTTACGGTCCATTCACAGCTGGAAAATGGTGTCTCTCGGCTTTGTTCCGCTCTGAACTCAGCGTGTTGTCCCCAGCCTGGCTCTTTTAGATATAACCGACTCTGCTAGCCAGGCATAAAGGTCAACATTGTCTGAAAGTAACAAGACAAAGTATTAATCACCTCCCTTTGAAAACTCTTATTATTTGAGAGATCAATATTCAGAGCACACACATTGCAACGGTATAGGTTATCCTAACAGAGGAAATTCTGGCGATTGGTGGCTTTAGAAAAAAAAAAACTGTATAAAATAGTAAAAGTATTTAAAAACATTTTTGAAAGTTGTTTAGACAATGTTTACAATATAAATACATTGAGACATGGACATTGTATTAGTTCTCTTATCTTCTGTACTCCAGAGGTGGTCCTTCCATGGGGAGGTTGTTGCATGACCTGAGAATCTTCGATGTAGCTCCCCCCCGCTCTCTGAACATACCCATAAATAAAAATTGCATGCAAGACAAGATCTCACCCAGGTTTTTATACAACAAATAATTGTGCACATGTAGCCAGGTCACCCCTCTTGCCCTGCGACCCCCATTACCTCCGTGGCCTGGATCGATGGCGGGTGCTGCCGGAGGCAAGCGGCAGACCCGACGGCCATTCCGGAGGGTGGGGGCCGAGCAGGGAGCGCTCCGGTGCGCCGGAGATCCCCGGCGGCTCCCGTGAAGGGCGCCGCCATGTTGCACAAGTTCGCGCATGCGCAGTAAGCCCCCGGCGGCCCGGCAGAGTTGCGCATGCGCAGGATGGAGCACGCGAACCCTACCTACCAGGGAAGCTCTTGGAAGGGACTACAAGTCCCATGAGCCTCAGCAGCACCCCATGTGACGCCAGGGAGCCAATAGGGCTGAAGGAGTGCCCTGCAAGCCAGGAATGGATACATTTCGCGAGCTGGAGAAGCTGGCAGTTGGTGACCAGAGCAGCTAAGGGAAGGAGGTAGGGTGCAGGAGTTAGTGACACCCTGCACTAGGCCAGCCGCCCCTAGGCCCCAGATAAGCCCTGAGTCACCAGTAGCTAAGTGCCATAGGGACAGGCCCTAGGTTAGGGACCCTGCCCCATTAGCCATTTGCTAGTTAGGGACACAGCGGACGCTGCGTTTCCTGCTGAGAAACTTGGGCTCAAGTCCCTGCCATTAAAGAGAGCTGGACTATCTTCAGGGTGGGATCGCCCCTGACGGATCACCACGCGGGTGGATCCTGGATGTCGTGTAGGAACTCGTCTGATCCTTTGTGAAGTCCCGTTGCAGGCCCGAGCACTGGAGTGCTCGGCAGGTAACCCTTATCAACAAGTGCACCAACGATCCTATTAGCTTCACTAGTGACTGCGCAGTCACACATATTCCTCTCTCTGTAAGAGTGCGGGACATTGTGTGGGGATTGTTGGACACGGGGTGGGATCACCCGGTGTAGGGGGAGAGCATCCTGCGAGACGCAGTAGTAGTGTCTCCTCTAGGGAGGGACACGTGTTGATGTTATATGCATAAGTACGTTCCTATGATCACAAGTAAAGTTATTGGTTGGTTTACATGCTGTTGTGTGATATATATATATATTGTCCTGCAAGGATCACTCCCCCTCGGGTGGGAGCCATCGCAGGTGGAGGCGCTGCACTGAGTACGAGGTTACTCCTATTATTATTATACGTGCCCCAGGCTCCCCGTGGCGGAGGCTTAGGCCCCCTGTGAGCCTAACAGGTAAAGCACCACACCTGGTAACCTTGGGTTTCCCCGCATACATATACCATATGCTCTTGGGAGGGGTGGAATACCCGTTACACACATATGAAAGCATTCATACTAAAAAGATAGACTGATAACTCACTCCTGGCTTGTTTATATGCGACTAATTCCTATCTGATGTATACAACAAATAAAAATACCACTTGTGAGCACATTCACATGTCTCAGACAGGTCGGCAACCCTGTCTTTTCCCATTATCTCCTAGCATACAATGCTTCCACTGCAGCCAGAGATTCTGGGTAATGAGATTCAAATGAGCACACCATGTCACCTTTTGCTTCACATCCATTTTAACATGGACCCCTATAAGCGTATGCCTGCCGTATTACACAACTTTTCAGCACAGCCTGGGTTAAAGAAGTGCATATGCAGTAACCCTACTCACAGACAGCTGTTTTGACCTTGGGTCTCCAGTGTGAGGCTGGTTATACTGGTTTTGCAATATGAAGCTGGGATAGGTTTCAACCCACACATTACATAAGTTACGGTGGGTATCTGATGTGTGGATGTGGAATAACGCAGGGCTGAGTGTGACATGGCATCCATTGCTATTGGGAAAGAGGTGCAGCTTTCAATTATTCCAAACACAGGTGGAATCCAGCACTGCCGTGGTTACGGGGGCATTGCGGAGGGGCCGGAGTTAGTTTCTCCTGAGGACAGGCTGGCAGCTGCAACATAGCAAAAGCTTTTGAGCTATTTTGTCAAAATCAGACATGCTCTGAGGTGTTCTGCGGTCAGGTTTTCTATGCATATGATGAGACTTGCAGCTGTTCAGCAGCTGTTATTGGAATACATAATATTGGTTGATTACTTATAATTCCTAGGTGACTGGAATCAGAGCATGAAAGAATCTGAGGATTATAAGGGCTCTCCATGCTTATTTGCTGCATTTGAAATGCCCCGTTGAATGAACGCAGATTCCTCAAATAGAATATTTTTTTCCTCCTCGTCTGCGTGCTTCTTTGGATTAAAGTTGTTTGCACAATTTCACAGATATGGTTAAGTCAAATAACTGCTGACTGGTTGGTCCTTGTAAAGTAAACCTGTAATTACCCTTTGCATTGCTAACATACTATAAGATATGTCTGAAAATGCCCATAGTGTCAAACACGGATTTGAAGGACTCTGGGATAATCCTGCTTTGAAATATGAGCACAATTTAAAAGAACGGAGGAGAGAGAGAACGGGCGCCATAACACTTTATAGTCCTTCAATGGGCCTACATCAAGCTCCTCTTATCTAAGAACAGGTACTTCCAATTTGAACCAGGCTTGAAGCCAGGAGAGCTAAGCTCCACTCCTCCAGCCCCACCCCCCAACAGATTAGGTTTTCAGGTTATCCCAGGTTCAGCACAAGTGACTCAAGTCGAAGACTGAGCCTCTGATTGAGCCACCTGTTCTGAAGCAGGGACTGATTGAGCCATCTGTGCTGAAGCAGGGATATCCTGAAAACCTGACCTTCTGGGGCGTGGGGGGGGGGGGGGGGTTGAGGACTGGAGTTGAGCTCCCCTACCTTAAGCCACTTTGAGCTGCTTCTCATAAGTGTCCTGATCAATATCGTGGGTATGTGCGTGCGCGTGGGTGGGTGTATGCGCGCGCATGGGTGTGTATGCGCACGCGTGGGTGTGTATATGCGTGCGCGTGGGTGTGTATGCGTGCGCGTGGGTGTGTGTATGCATGCGCGTGGGTGGGTGTATGCGCGCGCGTGGGTGTGTATGCGCGCGTGGGTGTGTGTATGCGCGCGCGTGGGTGTGTATGCACGCGCATGGATGTGTGTATGCGTGCGCGTGGGTGTGTATGCATGCGCGTGGGTGTGTGTATGCGCGCGCGTGGGTGTGTGTGCGTGCGCGTGGGTGTGTGTGCGTGCGCGTGGGTGTGTATGCGCGCGCGTGGGTGTGTGTATGCGCGCGCGTGGGTGTGTGTATGCGTGCGCGTGGGTGTGTATGCACGTGCGTGGGTGTGTATGCGCGCGCGTGGGTGTGTATGCGCGCGCGTGGGTGTGTATGCACGCGCGTGGGTGTGTGTATGCGCGCGCGTGGGTGTGTGTATGCGTGTGCATGCGTGCGCGTGGGTGTGTTTATGCGTGTGTGTACAGTGTGGGTGTGTGTATGCGCGCGCGTGGGTGTGTGTATGCGCGCGCGTGGGTGTTTATGCGTGTGCGTGGGTGTGTTTATGCGTGTGTGTACAGTGTGCGTGTGTGTGTACAGTATGCGTGCGCGTGGGTGTGTGTATGCGTGCGCGTGGGTGTGTGTATGCGTGCGCGTGGGTGTGTGTATGCGCGCGCGTGGGTGTGTGTATGCGCGCGTGGGTGTGTGTATGCGTGTGGGTGTGTGTATGTGCGCGCCTGGGTGTGTGTATGCGTGCGCGTGGGTGTGTGTATGCGCGCGCGTGGGTGTGTGTATGCGCGCGCGTGGGTGTGTGTATGCGCGCGCGTGGGTGTGTATGCGCGCGCGTGGGTGTGTATGCGCGCGCGCGCGCGTGTGTGTATGCGCGCGCGTGGGTGTGTATGCGTGCGCGTGGGTGTGTGTATGCGCGCGCGTAGGTGTGTGTATGCGCGCGCGTGGGTGTGTGTATGTGCGCGCGTGGGTGTGTATGCGTGTGCATGCGTGCGCGTGGGTGTGTTTATGCGTGTGCGTGTGTGTGTACAGTATGCGTGCGCGTGGGTGTGTGTATGCGTGTGCGTGGGTGTATGCGTGCGTGTGGGTGTGTTTATGCGTGTGTGTGTGTACAGTGTGCGTGTGTGTGTACAGTATGCGCGTGCGCTTACGTACGTGCATTGCAGCAGTTAATGACCAAAAGAGAGTTTTTGGGGAAGGCCTTATCCCAATTGTAGTAATTCAATAATATCGACCATAGCATCTTATAGCCAATAAAAAGCGGTTAGGTCTCACTGTACTTAGCATCACTATACACATTTGTGGTCACCCAAAGCTCCATATACTGAAATGATGGCATATGGAGAAATGTATTATTTAATGTGCTTTACTATTTCTTCCACTGTCCTATGCAACAGGGGGCTGTTCTCTTATGCTTTGGGATATATTATTATTTATTTTATTGCTAATTATATATTTTTTCCTTCTAAAGAACTGAACATATTTGTAGTAATGAATCCCTGTCCCAACGAGCTTACAATCTAATTGTGATGTGAGAGACTCCACTCACATCTTTACAAAATGAGATACAAAGTGCCTCTAGTGGCGAGCATGTTAGATGAAATAGGAGAAGGTTCTGGAAAAGCCCGAGGACTGGGAGTAAGGTCTCTCTTTACAGAAGTTTCTGACATAACTAGTGTTGCCGTGTGCGTCTTTTCGGTCTAACTTAGTCTGAACAAGTTGCTCCTTTTCTGTAGTGCCAGCTTCTGTATACTGCAGGTCATAGCAAAGAACCAGCATTGTGTGTTAGAGAGAGGGGGTTCGTCACCCTCCCTGAAATCTTAGGGGAGTATGTATCAAGCCCAACAAATTAGCGCAAAAGCTTGTGACAGGCGTCGTCTATGTTTATTTATTTTTATTTATTTATAAAATATTTTACCAGGAAGTAATACATTGAGAGTTATCTCTCGTTTTCCAGTATGTCCTGGGCACAAAGTTAAGACAAATAATACATGGTTACAAATATGTAATAATCTTCTATGCCAATTTTGATGTATGTCTGCGACCAGATGGGAGATTTGTGGAGCGAGGGAGGAGCCCAGGACAGCGTTACATTTGCATGTTGGTGCAGGTATAGGCATTCAGAAATATGCGGCTTGCGTTACTTTTTTTTTAAAGGTTTTCTGCGCAGGTATTCTCTATCACCTTAAAGGTGGCTGTAGTCGTGTTTGTGGGGCACAATACTAGTACAGCCTTATGTATCGTCGGAGCAAAGCCCCATATTCATTACTGCTGATACATATGGCGCGATTCACATTTTAAAAAATGCCTTTTTTTTTAGCTGCAAATGCGTCAGTGTAGACCGTTTCCATAATAATACAGAGACCCCATGGTTTGGTTGTGTGCCAGCCGCATTTCGCTTATCATCACTCACAGTTGAAAGGTCAACTCGAGAGAAATTGCGTGCCGTATAGAAACTTTCTCTTACAAGTTTAGTTTAGCACAAGCACAGAACGAGGAGGAGAGTCCTAGGAGAGACGTGAGGTGAGAAAGCTGCATCCATATTATTCATTTAGGATCATAAAAGCAGCAGAATTTCTCCTTTGCAAGCACTTCTAGAAAGTAACTGCATAACCATCTTCATTTTATGGCAATGCTGAACATTTGGGCATTAAAAGACAACCATTAAAAATAGATTTTTGTAGGTCGCTCTCTCGCATCTAATTAAAGAGACAAGGTTATACCTATTATTTTTATTCTGAACCCCTTCACTGCTGAAGATGCCGTGAGCTGTAACCCACCACACTGAAAGGTTATTAGGACACTTTATCATTGGCACCAATGTCAATGTGGGCTTTACCTAAATTCCATTTATTCGTGGTCAAAAGTGAAATCAATAAAGGCGGTTCTTGTGCTCAATCAATGAACGAGATTTCAGTTTTTCAGATGTCTCCTCTGGTTCCATTTCTCCTTTAATGACTGTGAGAAACAGCAGAGTGGGTTAAAATAATAATTTTCTGGGAATGAGTGGGAATTTCACAGGCTGACATCGTATGTGTGACCCCCAGTGATTCACAACATCTGCATTTATTTTAACCGAGCTATTTTTATGTTTTTCACAAAAATCAGTTTTATGGAAATGACGAGACAGAACGAAGGGAAGGACGTTAAAATGTACTCATTTTTTTATGCATGTATAAATATATATTAGCTTTTGTATAGCGTTTAAAGATTGGGTGGCCAACTCCAGTTGTCAAAGGCCACCACCAGTTCAGGTTTTCAGGAAATCCCTGCTTCAGTACAGGTGGCTCAATCAGTTGCTCGGTCAGAATGAGAGCAGAAGTTTCTAGGCCCTTAGGTTCCTGGAGGTCAAGAGGAGAGGAGCCTCATTATACATAGTCTGTCCTTAAGTGTGTAACTATATGTTAGTGAGTATGGTCACCTTTATTATTTTGCAGTTAGGGAAAAGTTTCCCTTACTTAAACAGGGCCACTTATATTGGAGGGTTAGGAACGTCTTACTCTTCCTAAAGAGAATGTATGTGACACCCATGCCAGGGGATTCCTCAGAGGGCCCCAAGGTGTCATACAGGGGACTTGCCTACAGACAAGCCCAAATAAAACCACTAGGAAGCCAATGTAGGGACTAGGAGGGACCTGCACAGGATGATAGGATTTGGGGTCCTCGATAGAAGGTGCACCCCTGCATAGAGTCCTGGTAGGCTGCTAGCAAACCTCATGTCGGCATGCAAAGGATTGCCGTTTATCCACCCAAGTGTGAACAAGGTGACAAGCCATGTGCCTCCCTGGGATGCTGCCTGAGCACCCAGGGAAGAAGAGTGTATGATATCCAAGATGTAGAATAAAGAAACTCGTTTGTCTAAATAAAGTTCCTGGCGCCCTTTATTCCAACCAATGCATACAACACCAGCCTGCACGTATGCCGACACCCTGAGAAAGGTAACCCAACCACACTGAGCATTTATGCTAAAATAACACTACATCGACGTGACACTCCGTGGGGCTAGGCAAGGAGGGGTTACATAAGGAACCCCAATGCTCTCTAATAGCGCGTTTAAGATCAGATGCATTGTAAGGAATCCCAACCCTCTCTAATAGCGCGTCTGAGATCAGATGCATTGTAAGGAACCCCAGCCCTCTCTAATGGCGCGTCTGAGATCAGATGCATTGTAAGGAACCCCAACCCTCTCTAATAGCGCGTCTGAGATCAGATGCATTGTAAGGAACCCCAACCCTCTCTAATAGCGCGTCTGAGATCAGATGCATTGTAAGGAACCCCAACCCTCTCTAATAGCGCATCTGAGATCAGATGCATTATAAGTGTAACACCACTACACCCTCCCTTAAGGGATATCTGTAGGTATTGGTAGTGTTATGGTGCTGTGTTGTTCACCTGTGGGCTTTAAGGAGGTCTGAGTCTCCGCGTTGGTATGGGAAGTAGATAACAGGATAGTTTTTCAGGATGGCGCAGTGCCTCCATACTGCAGGGCTCTGCCAGAGGCAGGGTTTCATCCCCACAGGAACCTTTGCATTAAGTTCAGTCACAGACCAGGAACAGTACAACAGGATTTATTAGCAGACCAGCTCATACAGTTCCTTCTCAGAAATAACCACAGGACATATATCCTTCACTGCTCTTCATGCTGCCCTCCTGTGACTAGGCCTCTCAGGAGCTTGAGGCCCCTGGGCGAGTCTTTACACCCTCACCCCCTGATGGGGTGAGGCAGAATCCTGCTTACTCCCTAAGGAGCAGGCTACACTGGAACTCTTCTAAATTTGAAAGGAAGCCATGTTTTATACAGGGGAGGGTCCCACTCCTAAGCTCCAGTAACTGGGCAGCACTCCTCCAGCGAGCCCACCCCCTCTGGCACATGCTCCAACGGTTTCCTGCACCTGGAAACTGCAACAACTTATTATTCCAGTGAGGAGACTCACATGCTGGCCCATGTGAGAGGAATTTAACCCCAGCACTGCCTGCTCCTTACCAAGACTTATAGTGTTAGGGCCAGGGAATATATAGCATGGGGCACAGGGCTACATAAGGAACCCCAATCCTCTCTAATAGCGCATCTGAGATTAGATGTATTGTAAGGAACCCCAACCCTCTCTAATGGTGCGTCTGAGATCGGAAGCATTGCAAATTCTTCTGTATTTGGTACAACTTTCAAAACCTGAAAATTGCAGGGAACCCTTTAGGGATATCCATGGAACCCAAGGGCTCCTAGTAACCCCTGAGAAACGCTGCCATACAGAAAGACCATCTTGGATCTCCACCACACTCTTGTTTTTGGTGTCAGCTGGCAAGTATGTAAATATGTGCATAAGAACATAAGAGCCGCCAATCCTGTGTCAGATCCAATTGTCCATTAAACCCAGTATCCTGTTTCTGGCCTGTACAGGAAGCTCTCATGTGACAATCGCTCCCTCACTGCCTCCAGACGTGCCCATCCTGCTCATATCCTTTTACGGACTTCCTGTCCAGAAATAGATCCCGTCCTCTCTCCTAGACCTCGGCTACTACAGATTTAAAACCTGTTGTGCAGAGTTTTTCACCGGTTAAAGGAGCGGGCGGCTGCCCCGGAGATTAGAGGTGGAATGAAATCCTACGTACACCTCATGACTCACAGTGGGTGGGACAGACCCTGGCACACAATCTCATGGCCAGAGGGCGCACAGACATTGATAGAAGTTCTGTAACAGTGTGGGCGTAGTCTCATTCTGCATTTGCTGGAAGGGATGTGACATGTGGACAGGGTGGTTGAAACCCAATGAATATTTGTATTGGACTTTGTTTAATTTAGGCATAATTGTGTCTCCTGTGCCTTGAAACCCCCCCAGCATCAGCTTCTTGCTTAATAACCCGGTGACTCATACACCAACATTGTACAAGGGGCACAGATTTGTGCCTATGAATGACTATGTAACACGCGGTGTATGCCGTCTGCACAGTATTAGAAAACGAATTATTATTGTAAAGATTGTTATACTTAGTTGGCGAGCCTTGTACCATACACTTTTATCAACAGACATAGAAGAGAGCAGATGAATCACTTAGTGGCTTAGTAGAAAACTATTTTAATCGTAGCTTCAATGGCACTTTTTGGTCAGAGGGTTTATTATCTGCACCATCCTGATAGCTACAAATAGCCGGCATTGGGCTGAACTCTGCCCAGTTACAGTATAACAGAGCCTTAAAGGGCAGCTATGTGTGATTTTAGCTTTTCGCTGCAATGGTGGCATGTACAGTATACTGAAATGTGGTGACTCATCAGGTTTGGAGAATTAAATGAATGATAAATATCATAAACTCTGAAAACGACTTTTAAGCCCAATTTAATTCTGTATGAGGATATTTTTATAAGAAGACCGGAAGGGAGAAAAATTCAGTGCTACACCCCTTCTAACTTCCCCATTTCCTTGCAACATTTCTGTAGCCCTCCATGGAAAGCAATACGCCCTCATTGGATGGACTATGAACCACTAGCCATTGTTTGGGTTCATGTAACTGTATCCTAAAACAGAGGTGCGCAATTCTTTCCCCCTGCGCCCCCTGCCTGCTATCCTCCCCTGCTCGTGACACCTCCCCCCCCCCCCCCCCCACGGCTCTGGCGTCAAATTACGCAGTGGGGTCCTGTGACGTCACGTTGCCATGTCAACATGATGTCACGTGACCCCGCAACGCCAGGTTACCATGACGACACGCCACTAGAAGCCAAGGTAAGCTACTTACACAGGCCTCGTGCGGTCCCCCGGCATTTAATTTAAATGCCTTGGGGGAGAGCGCGGGACCTCTGTAACTGCCACGCCCCCCCCCCCATAAAATCTCCCGCCCCCCAGTTTGCGCACCCCTGTCCTAAAAGATGGCAGCACTACCACTAGTTATTTTACTGGGTAGAGGAGTGCAGGAAGGATTTGCACAGAAGCAGGAATACAAATGGTAAAAAACACGATTTAAGTAACTTCCTTGTTGAGTCCTTCTATGTGCTGGGTCCACGGCTCAGTGTCCTCCCTATGGGTGAATGGTGGGGCTTAGGATGGCCAAGTCGAGCTATCTTCATTGATTACACCGCAGCAGTGCTTCCCATGTGGTTCCTGGCATCACCCAGTGGGAACTCCTTTTTATAGCCCAGGCTGGCGATATCCTACATCTTTATCCCCCCCCCCCCCCCCCATGTCTTCTCCAGGGATGGGCCTTATGCTAATTACATGTTTAAAACCTAAGGCAGGGGTGCTCAACTCCAGTCCTCAAGCCCCCCTCACCCCCCCCCCCCAACAGGTCAGGTTTTTCAGGATATCCCAGCTTCAGCACAGATGGCTCAATCAGAGGCCTCTGAGCCACCTGTGCTGAAGCAGGGACTGAGTGAGCCATGTGTGCTGAAGCTGAGACTGATTGATCCCCCTGTGCTGAAGCTGGGACTGATTGAGCCACCTGTACGGAAGCTGGGACATCCTGAAAACCTGGCCTGTTGGTGTGGGGGGGGGTGTTTGAGGACTGGTGTTGAGCGCCCCTGACCTAAGGTACCATTATGGGCAACCACATAACCTAGGTGCACTGTAAATTCTTCCACCTGCAGGAACAACACATGTAAGAATGTGTATAGAATTATTAGAAAGAAGGCAGTTGAACCCGCACTGCACTTGTGCTTTCACCCACCTCCCTTCCATGGGTCTGTGTTCATGGACGCAGCATAGTTCCTGACTAGCAGTAGCATTTTCCTGTGAAGGTTTTTCTCTTTGCACCAGATTCATTTTCTGGAAATGTGCTAGCAAAACTAACCATAGGGAACATCGACTAATCTGCTGTGCTGTTGCAAAGTGTTATTTTGTCTGCATGTTATTAAATTCACTTTCAATTGATTCCATACAGCCTAAAGACTGAAGCTTTCTGAAATGAGTTCTCGCGTGTTTGTTACTATTCAATAACATTTTACACAATAAACACCGCCATGAAACAGAGGTTGATGTGACTTCAACACAAGCTGGTTCTGATTATTTTTTTCAAGGCCAGCTACTGAAAAGCACAGTTTGGATACTTGCTATTGTATTATTAGTGAGATTTCGTGAAGGCCAAAGATAAACAACAGCAGTGTATGAAATCAAGGACACGCTGGGGTGTGCTTGTGATAGATTAGGTAAGGAGCGCATTGTCAAAAACTGATAACAGAGAAGGTATGTGGGAAAAAAAACTTCTATAAATCAATGCTTATGGCGCAGTTTTCGTTGTCCATTCATATTACAATGCTGTCTTTACTGAGGCTTCCAACATGTAGTTTACCAGCAGATTGGAATTTCAACTATTTCAGAAATATGCCCCTGCGAAAATGACTTTTGAATGAGTGATGTATCTTCAGCCTACTCACTTACTGAGATATCTCTGTGGACTGCAGGAAACATCAGTGGTTATCACTCAGGCAGTGCAGCTGACACAGCCTGGTTAATTATGAGTAGTCTCTAAGAGCCACATTCTGCAACTTTGTGTTGTTTTTTAGAACAAAATGAACCAAGCCTCCCCCCGACCCCTCCCCCCCCCTCGTGAACCCCTTTCCCTTCTTGGGTCTGTATCCCACCCGTAGCCTATTTTTATTTATGGCTTTTGTTTTTTTTTACACAAATACGTGATCTGGGCGTAACAGTTTGATATGCTGGTTTCGTACCGTGAAAAACATTGAAATAAAGGAGTATAAAAATACAATTAACAAGACTGGCATGACACATTGCACAGCACAATTTATTGATGATGTGGTGAACATTACAAAAAAAAAAACAGACCCTATTCAAATCAGAGTTTATTTTTCTTTTGCAAAATGAAATGTTACTTGTGTCGTTTCTAAATAATCTTGCAGTGTATTCCATGCATAATGCTGCTCCCCTCTCAAACAGGCAGTGGTTCTTTACACAGTTCTACATTGCCCTTTAGCCATACAAGGTTTTGGAAATAACCAATGAATTCACAAACACATGTGACTGCACTTACATGAATGGGACATTCACCACTTATTAATACAGTCTGACTGAAAGAAAAAAAGCCCTGGAAATATGTGTGAGAAGGTCAACTCTAATACTCTGACAACAAGTTCAAGGGCAAAGCAGAATTTCAAAACATAGCTTGACAATGAAAGAGAGTTTAGCTGCGTTTGTCTCACTTTATCAGTATCCCCATTACAATCCAGTGTTTGTAAAGGTACAGTCGACACAACGACCATGATACGTTTCAGGGGCTAAGCCTGGGAGATTGTTACAACATAGGAATGGAAATATTACATTTTGTGGGCAGCATGGCACCCAAAGGGGTAACCTGCTCCTACAGAGTGGGGTAACTTCTTATTGTGGTTTAGTGTGCACTTTCTGGCGTTGCAGTTACTAATAAACTAACAAGGATATGTCAGGACCCAACTTTCCTACGTGTTTGCATTAAAATGAAGGTGTGATGCGTCGCAGGCAAATACTACAGAATGTATCTCACCCTCAAGGTTAGCAAAGGGGTTGGTTGGGAAATGGTGGTGCTGGTGCATGTATTTCTTAACTACTGGGAGAGAGTTATTAAGTATTGTACACTCCTTGATCCCTTCTGAAATTCTCCTCTCCCAGACCTCCAGTCCTAAAAGTGTCCCTGGTAAAGGAAAAGTGACAAATGACGTTCATGACCAGTGGTGCAGCTAGGCAAGCGCAAGCCCCCGGGCAAAATATTTATATTTTGTGCGATCGGCCCTTGCCAAGAACGCGGTCCCCCCAGGCTTTGACCGGGCTATGCCCCTGTTTATGATGCTCCAACAGGCCTGTCAAGGGATCTGGACTTCTCACAGAAGTGTGGTATTGAGCATTGTGTTTAAGATACACAACTTGTCCTGGGAGTACACTGTGTCTGGGGGTGTCTCACATCTTCCACCGAAGCCCCCGAGGGAGCCCACAGCAAGACTGTTGCTGGTAATGTATAGTTTTTCGGTTTTACTTCTTATTTTATAAACTGTCTGACTTTACTCTTACAATATGTAACTCTGTAATCTTATTTCTGTACAGGCGGTGTAATGCCCTCTTGTTATATTAAATCTAAAATGTAAATAAGAACGGTCATTCAGCTCCAATTTAACCTATAACCCTGGAAGTGCCTGTCTTTATTTTCAGACACTTTTTGCTAAATTGGGCTTTGGTTAATGTGTGCATTAATTTGGGGACGTTATTTCCTGAGGTTAACGCATATCCACAGATCTAATTATAAGCAAAAACAACGTGTTGTTTATCTCATTAGCATAGACCTAACGTGACATTAAGTTAGCACTACTTTAGCTTCAAATAACATGGCTTTAAGCATGACCTGCCTTGACAAAGCGCTGTCGCGAAACGTACATCGGGATCCAATTTGACATCACACCGCTAACATCCTCACTTTACTGAAGACTCGCATGGCAAAGGGTTGATTTTCTGGTGCTCCTGAGTGTTTCACAGTATCTTTCCAAGGTGTCAGTATACCCCTGAGGAAGTGAGACGTGTCTCTCACGAAACACGTAGGGTGAGGTTAGCTACTCCTCACATTTCCTTCAATAACCTTGCCTGAAATACCTAGTTGCCTGTGGGACTTTATGGGACTCTGTGCTGGCCTGAGGATTCACAATTGGAGTCACAGGGATTGCTGAAGATCGTGTATTGCAGTTTGCTGCACAAGCTCTATTGGTGTTTAGCTACCCGTCACGTCATCACGCGATAGGACGTGTGACGTCACTGAGAGAGGCAATGCTGACCGGGAAACAACACCGGGAGATATCCTGCTTGTGCAGAGAATCTGAGCATTCCACTCATACGGTTGAGAAAGTGATCCTAGCAGGTCTGGAGTGAGGACATCCTAAAGGGCCAACACAACCAGGCTTCAGGTTGGAAGGCAATCAAAGGACGAAGGAATTCGGGAGTTTAAATCCCAAGTGTTTTGTTTATATGTTTTTCATAAAATGTTAGCATTTGGCAGTTCTGTGCTATGTTTCCATTTTCCTTTTTCACATATTATTGCCGATATTTATCCATCCGTCAGTGGTGCAAACTTCATCATCAAGCTCCTTATGTGTGAGTCTATTTCCACTAGAAATTATCCATGGGGCATTAAACCTATACTTTTGTTGAAAGGGTTGAATTGAAATCTAGTGGGACTCCCTGCAATACCGATTTAGGCTGCAACGGGGCAGTAATCTGGTAGTGGTGTATCTATATGGTTACCCTCAACACCATTTGCTATACTGGGTGGAATAGTATTTGGTGTTATTTGTTGCACAGAGGTGTCTATAACTTAAGTGTGTTAAGATACACTCTTTTCTACATTTTTCTATTTTTCAGGAATTGCATTGAGCACGAGTGAGAGTCCCAGCGCCAAGGAAGAGAGAGTCCCAGCGCCGAGGAAGAGAGAGTCCCAGCGCCGAGGAAGAGAGAGTCCCAGCGCCGAGGAAGAGAGAGTCCCAGCGCCGAGGAAGAGAGAGTACCAGCGCCGAGGAAGAGAGAGTACCAGCGCCGAGGAAGAGAGAGTACCAGCGCCGAGGAAGAGAGAGTACCAGCGCCGAGGAAGAGAGTGTCCCAGCGCCGAGGAAGAGAGAGTACCAGCGCCGAGGAAGAGAGAGTACCAGCGCCGAGGAAGAGAGAGTACCAGCGCCGAGGAAGAGAGAGTACCAGCGCCGAGGAAGAGAGAGTACCAGCGCCGAGGAAGAGAGAGTACCAGCGCCGAGGAAGAGAGAGTACCAGCGCCGAGGAAGAGAGAGTACCTGCGCCGAGGAAGAGAGAGTACCAGCGCCGAGGAAGAGACAGTACCAGCGCCGAGGAAGAGAGAGTACCAGCGCCGAGGAAGACTATTTTGCAAGGACTATTTCAATGGGATTTGGATAATCCCAAAGGACTCACGGCTGCAGGAATTTTATAATTAAGTGGACAGTCTAAACTTTTTCTATTTTTTGATATATTACTTGATTGAATGTTTGTTACATTAGGTTGTTTGTAAACATAAACGTGTAAAAAATAAGTGTATACAAGCGCTAGTACAACAATATTGAACAAACAGGAAAAACAAAACCTGGGATACAGTCCTAGAGAGTAGGTAGTCCTGGAGCTGCCGTGGAGGTTTAATCTGGGATCTTCCAACCAGATATGCAAGATGTGGGTGGTACAACCTCTGATGGCGCTGAGGGTAAGTGGCTGGAACAGAAGTCTTGTGCTGAGGTGTCTTTGGAATGGCTCAGAGAGGGAGACAAGAGAAATACAAGCACCACTATGGTGTATTACCCTTTAAACAATGTGAGACATATGCATGGAAATATGGAGCATTTAATGGTTAAAACAATTGTTAATACAATTGATGTAAAATATGAACTGTAAAATAAACAGTAGATGATCTTCTGTTAATAAACGAATTGAGGGCTTCCCAGCACTTCGGCCGAAAAAAGCCTTGCTGCTCCACCAGGTAAAACTGAAATCCTACTCACCATCCTGGAGTAGGACATGTGCAATGGTACGGGGTCTTTAACCAGGGCTGGCCGTCTGCTGCGGGTTGCTGGACGTGCTGGAAGCGTGCGGGGAGGTTTCAGGAGTACTCGTGTTCTCAAACAACAGAGTGGATAGCGCGCGTCTCCTCCGCTGACGTCACTGCCGGATTGGCTCAGCTACGGTGTCCCTGGATGGCCACAATGCAAGGGGTTGAACAAAAATATCGTATGAAACGTTTGGGAATTGCAACCATTTTCATACACAGTCCCCATATTTCAGGGGCTCAAATGTAATTGGACAAATTAACACAATCATAAATAAAATGTTCATTTTTAATACTTTGTCGAGAATCCTTTGCAGGCAATGACTGCCTTAAGTCTGGAACGCATGAACATCACCAAACACTGGGTTTCCTCCTTTGTGATGCTTTGCCAGGCCTTTACGGCAGCTGTCTTCAGTTGTTGTTTGTTTGTGGGTCTTTCTGTCTTAAGTTTAGTCTTCAGCAAGTGAAATGCATGCTCGATATGGTTGAGATCAGGTGATTGACTCGGCCATTGCAGAATATTCCACTTCTTTGCCTTAAAAAAACTCTTGGGTTGCTTTTGCATTATGTTTGGGTCATTGTCCATCTGTAAAGTGAAGCGCCGTCCAATCAACTTCGCTGAATCTGAGCAAACAATATAACCCTATACACTTCAGAATTCATTCCGCTGCTTCTGTCTTCTGTCACATCATCAATAAACACTAGTGACCCAGTGCCATTGTAAGCCATGCATACCCATGCCATCACACTGCCTCCACCATGTTTTATAGATGATGTGGTATGCTTCAGATCATGAGCCGTTCCAAGCCTTCTCCATACTTTTTTCTTCCCATCATTCTGGTACAGGTTGATCTTAGTTTCATCTGTCCAAAGAATGCTGTTCCAGAACTGGGCTGGCTTTTTTAGATATTGTTTGGCAAAGTCTAATCTGGCCTTTCTATTCTTGAGTCTTATGAATGGTTTGCACCTTGTGGTGAACCCTCTGTATTTGCTCTCGTGAAGTCTTCTCTTTATGGTAGACTTAGATAATGATATGCCTACCTCCTGGAGAGTGTTCTTCACTTGGCTGGATGTTGTGAAGGGGTTTTTCTTTACCATGGAAATGATCCTACGATCATCCACCACTGTTGTCTTCTGTGGACATCCAGGCCTTTTTGTGTTGCAGAGCTCACCAGTGCGTTCTTTTTTTCTCAGAATGTACCAAACTGTTGATTTGGTCACTCCTAATGTTCCTGCTATCTCTCTGATGGATTTTCTTTTTTTTTTGCCGCCTAAGGATGCCTTGTTTCACTTGCATTGAGAGCTCCTTTGACCCCATGTTGTGGGTTCACAGCAACAGCTTCCAAATGCGAATGCCACACCTGGAATCTAAGGCTGTGGCCAGGCTGAAGAGGTGTGCGCTGACGCTCGAGAGGCGTGACATCAGCCGCTGACTTAGCAGGAGTTTTTTAGTGTCCTGCTGCAGTTGAGAACACAGGGGGGGGGGGTCGTGCCACAGATGAGAGGGGGCGTGTCAGACTGGAGTGGGGTGTGACGTCACATCCTCAGCTCCATCTGATTGGTTGTTGTGACTGCTGTGCTCTCATTGGCTCTTACCTGGTCACGTGACGCGCCATAGCGCCAAAAAAAACAAATTTGACGGTCTCCCCAAGCACAGCTCCGGTCCAAGCACACGGGCACGTGCACGCCCCCACCAGCACCTTGGACGCATCCATCTGGTAGAAGATATTTAAAACGTGCCGAGCGCGCACACACTTCTCTACACCCTGGCTGCAGCCCAAGTCATTTTAATATATATTGCATATCTAAATTTGCATATGTCCACTTATCTCAGGTGTGTTCAGTTTTGTTCACAGGTGTCTCTCCACGTGCTGTATAAAGGAGTGTTTGGGGAGGTATAGAAGTTGCTGGGTAACCCACTGGCAGTTGGATAAAGCAATTGTTTTGGGGTCTTTCATCTATACCTCGCCCCCACACACTGGCAGTCTCATTATCCATCATGGTAAAGTACCAAAGACACAAATGAGTTAATGTAGACTTTAAGTATCTGTAAACGGGATCAAGCTTGATAGTATACTAGGAAAACAGTATATTGTGTGTGTAACATGTAATTATACGAGTCACATGCATTGAACTTGTTTACTCTCCTGCAATGTATTCTCCGAGGATCCATTGATTTCCCGTTCACATGTTCGCACACTATAATCCTAAACTAGCAGACTAAACCGTACATCAGGACGCAGCGTCTTTCATTATGCATAGGTGACACGTGAGGACTGGATACATAGTGATTGTAATGGAATCTAGTGACAGAAATAGGTCCCTACGCAGACTGCAGTGCATTAAAGTATACTGTAATTGGAACTAACTCTCATAAGGCTTTGCTGGGTAATGAAAGCCTGCATTGCCTGGCTTCTTAATTGTATAAAATCATGCTGGTTACTAAAATATCTCGTTGCTGCATACATGGCTGCAAGGGGAAAATGATGTCTGTATTTTACAGAGCGTCCCGGTGACGTAGCTGGGCAGTGTTAATTCTCATATCTGAAGGAAGAAAGATAGATGGATTCTAGTATTTAATAAAAATGATGCATCTTAATGATCTGTTGACAAAAACGAAGGAAATTTGTATTTCTCCCCCCGCCCCCCCTCCTTTTCTCCTCCTACATCTCGGTATCCTTTCCTCCATCCTTCCTTCTCTGGGATATCTTTGTAAACAGTGCCTTAGTTAAAAATAAAATAAAAAAAAAAACGTGGTGATACTGTAGATTAAATGAAGGTAGTGGGGGGAAGGAGAGAGAGAGAAGGGGTTGGAGGGGGGAGAAGGAGGGAGGGGGTGGAGGAGAGAGGGGGAGGGGAGGAGAGAGAGATGGAGGAAAGGAGGGAGAGGGGGGAAGGGGAGAGAGAGGGGGGAAGGGGAGAGAAGGAGAGTGGGAAAGGGAAGGAGAGTGGGAGGGGGGAAGCAGAGAGAGCGAGAGAGGGGGGAAGGAGAATGAAGGGGGGGAAGGAGGAAGAGGGGGTAAGGAGAGTGAGAGAGAAGAGGGAGAAAGAAAGGTGGGGAAGGAGGTAGAGGTGGGGAAGGAGAGTGAGTGAGAGGGGGAAGGAGAAAGAGGGGGGGAAGGAGAGAGTGCGAGAGATGAAGGAGAGGGAGAAGGGAGAAAGGGGGAGAGGGGAGAAGGGGAGAAACAGGAGGGGAGGGAAGGGGAAAGGAGAGAAAGAGAGGGGAAGGAGAGAGATAGAGAGCGGGGGGGGGGGAGGGGAGGAGAGAGAGAAGGGTGCCGGTAAGCAGGGGCGGCTGAACAGAGCAGGGGATAAGGTGAACTGCAGAGTTGTGGTCTTCCAGATCCCTGCAGTGGGATGAGTCTCGGAGCAGACCAGAGGATCTTGGAAGCTTAAGAGGAGCCGAAGGTGAGGGAAAAGAGTACAGGGGTGGGGTGGGTCATGGGGGAGAAGCCGACAGAGCAGGGAAGCAAAGCCGTGACCCCCTATAGCTCTGGGTTACAGGTGAGAAGGTCTGGGTCATATCAGCAGCTGCAGGACCGGGGGTGCAGTGGGTGGCTGGGCACCAATTTCTTTTTTTTAAAGAGTTGATGTTTGGACTTGGGGGGGGGGGACAGAGGGACGGTAATAGGGAATCGCTTGGAGGGACAGGATATTGCTTGGGGACGGACAACAGGGGGATTGCTTGGGGGACGATGGGCACCACTTGTGGTGATGACAGGGGGAGGGGGGTGCATGGAGGGGGGACAGGGGATTGGGGATCTCACTGGGGTTGCCAGTCACAGAGGGGGGCAGACTCAGAGATGAGCTCTTAATTGACGAGGCACTCAGATCATGGGAACTAGGAAGGGCAGCAAGGGCTAGCTAACCTTGAGGAGACTCACTGGGGTAGCGTAACTGTGGCTCCCCCTCCCCTGCAGAGGGAATTGGAGCTGCACCCCCCCAGCAGCAGCAGGAACACAGGTGTAGTAAGTATGGGACAACAGGGCATTGAAAGGAGCTATGTTTAGTAGGGTTGGGAATATAATTTTTAGGTAGCTTTTCACCAACCTCCTCTCATGGTCTGAGCTGCATGGGAAAAGGCGTAGGCCGTGGCCCCAGTGCCTTCTGCAGGCGTGCGCTGTACGTACAAACACCGCCCCTCAATGGGGCTGGGCCCAGTAAGTACCTTCGCGCAGAAGGTGCAGCCGCGCTGTACTACAATTTTTCCCAAAGACAAATAAATTGAATTTAGAAGTTGCGACGGAGAGGTGGCCACGCCCAAGCCGGTGGTTCAGCCAATGAGGGCGAACCAGCCGCGTGAGGTCATGGCCACACCCTTGGAAAACCCCAGCCATGCCCTCCCCTCCCCCCCCCCCCCGTTGCAAACTCTGCAGTCTTGTCCCAGACCGCGGTGAAGCGCTGTGCACGCGCCGCCCCCCCCCCCCGCGCCGGGCACGCGTACTACAGTGCACACTGGTACCGCGGCCTAACACCTCTCCTCCCTGCCGGATGGAAGCAGTGAGGAGCTACACAATGAATATTGGAGGCTGCTCGTTGGCTCTCCAGAAAAGCAGAGGGTATACCCTAATGGTTCGAAAATAACAGAGTATACAGCGTGCGTATACCAATGTACATCCTCCACTACAGCAGCGCTTGTATATCTTTCCTACGTTATGACTATTTTGATGTTATAAATATGATGACTAGTAATAATAGCATATCGTATAGCATAACATGTCAATGTCTTTTTTCACATTTTTATTATGTTGATCATTTGAATGATGGCTACGTTAATATCGTCAGATTATAGAAGCGATCCCAAGCGCTGTATCTCACAATTCAGAAACCCTTCAAAGAGCGAAACTAATGCAGATAGTGAAGCAATAATAAAAACAGATAATGAGTCCTTATTGTAGAGTCTCTGCTGCTGCTTGTGATTTAGGGATTCCTGGCACGTCTCCATTTGGTCTTCCCTTTCTCCCCCCCCCCCCGTGATCTTGCGGCCTTGTCCACACATATTCCTTTTAAAAATCCTCAACAGCACTTAAGAGATAAAACCATAGAGCCGCCTCTATCGGTCAAGGGATTTTTATTTGACGGATGTAAAATTTGCACTCACATACAGTATGAATAAAAACAAAACGCGTCAGCTCACTCGATTAGGAGGTTCTTTATCATGATACTTGGCCCTCCTGATAAAGTGGGAGACGCGAACGTGCGTGAAAGGCGCTTGACGTCAACATGTAGGTCCGGCTGGATGTGTGTGGTAAGGAGCAGGACCGCAGCATTGGATAAAGGAGCTTCCAATCGAGTGTTCCGACGCACTTTGCTTCTATTCATATCGGAGTGCAAATGTTATACTTTTTATTGCTGCATTGATAGAGCGACTGCTCTCTGATTTAATCTCCTAGGCGCCCCTGAGGATGTTAAAAGGAATTTGCTAATATCTTATTTGACTTTTGATATGGTACATATTCTGCTGTTTCCCAATAATGTATTTAGCTAAAAGCACAACAGAGGTGCACAGGAATAACGTTGCTAGTATTCATGGCATCTTCTTTGAACTGTGAAGACCCAGAGTGCGATCCAGTGCCAGCTCCATGAAATATTGGGTAACTTATTTTATCACCATGTGCCACAGGCATAAAAAAAGATTGTGAGATCTTCAGGGCAGATAATAATTGCACCTGTAAATTCTGTGTACACTGCAGCATTGCCTGTCACTAGTATATAAAAATAAATGATTCGTGTTCTGAATCAGTCAGATCATTATGGAACTCAACCTTTAGACTCTGAAAAGCTTGGGTTTTGAGCACAGACTGGGCGTTTCGAAGGCGAAGATATAGAGAATAATCATTCCTTGAGTATTTACTGTAGATCCTTTGCATATAATCAAATAATATTTCACAAGGATCTGCTCCTGTTGCTATGTTGATCAGAATAAGGGTTTGTCTATGGAAGGCTGTTACTGTACCAGAAGAAGAAAGGATTCAGTGATGTCACTTTGTTCTGTAGTTGGAGGATGGACGACTGAGTGAGCCAGTCTGCATCTTCACAAAAAAAGGGGGGGGCGGAGAGTTGGGGGGTGAAATTACATTGAAGGAATTAAAAAAATACTTTGGATAAAGTCCAGGGGAATAATAAGAAAACAATATGCATATTAGCTAGAACATCACACTTTACAGTAAGAGGTGAACGTGTCCCTATTTGCAGACGATTTCTGTGCATCTACAGGCTTTCTATATCTTTACTCTTACGGGGTAAGTTTTTAATGTTACAATGAAAGTTCTTCCGAAGCCACAGAGTGCTGTTACAGTTACAAGAACGTGTCATAGTCTTGATAAATATTTTACCTCAGAAAATTGTGTCTTTGGCAGGTATTCAACAGATCAATGCATCCAAAAGAGGGTTAGTGCCCGTATTCCAAATATTCAGCACTTTACAGGGTTTTTTTTTTAATTGCTGTTGTGAAATCATATCCTATGTATTTCATATCGCACATAATGTAATATGTACACCATATATGAATCAATAAGTACATATTTATTATCATTAGGACCTCAAGGTCATCATATCCTGTGACAGGAAATAACCGCCATGTTTATGCTCTCCAAAACCTCACCAGTATAGGCAGATACTGTAACCTGTGCAGTTTTACAGCATACAGGTAAAGAAACACCACATTGGACTGGTTCCAGGCCTGTGCTACTCACTCGTTAAGGTTGGCAAAGGGGAGCGACCGCCAGTGGGACATTTGGGAGTATATGCCAGTAGACTCCAAGAGCCAACAGTGGTAAATTCAATGTGATTTGCCAAGACTTTGTATATACCGATATGTCCATAGTGCAGACAGGATAAATTCCGTAGCGTGCAATAATATGGATACAAATGTGAGTAATAAAAGCCTACAAGCAGTAATTGGGTTGAAGGAGTGACTGCCTTTGAAGTGGGTGAATCTGGTTTGAATCCCAGTTTCAGCTCCTTGTGACTTTGAGCACGTTACTTCATCTCTGTGTTCCTCAGGTACCAAATTAGATTGGAAGCTCTGTGCGCAAGGCTTTATTATGCCTCCAAAACTATGTACAGTGCAGTGTTCATTGCCAGTGCTATATAAGAAAAATAAGCTATTAAGAATACTGCTGAGAATAACCAACTGAACCATTCTTCGTTTTCAATGTGTAACTAATATATTATCTGTATGCGATGCACAGGCGAAACTATTCTCCTTCCTCTATGTTTAATGTCATCAAACTTTTCCTCTCTGTTTGCAATGCCTAGTCATGGAAATTGCAAGTAACCCTCCCTGCCCGGCTTCCTATGGCGGTTACATCAGTGTAGCGGTGTGTTTAACATCAGCATAGATTTACCATAGGGTGCTGGATACGGTCGGCTTTGCGATGGAAAAGATGGGCGCCAATCTTTATTCATGTTCCCAGGCTTGGGAACACCAGTCACAGTTACAATAAGATTGACATGGTTGTACCGTGTTACATCCATACTGTTATTACTCTATACATAGTTCTTCCCTCCTGTGTGCCTTCTGTTAACACTCCTGGGAGGTGCACACACTTATTACTGACATGACTAGGCCGCTCTTGTTGCACATGCTTAGCTCTGTCCATGTGACCATCCTATCTTTCCTATCATCCTATCCTACCTTCTGAGATCCTTTCCTGTTCTGGGAAGGTTATTATTGCCATCCTTTCCCTACAGGCAACGGCCGCTTTCTCAGGGGGCATAAACTGAGATGGAGATCCTTGTGTGTGGCTGATCTCCTGACATCCCATAGCCCTATCTACGTAGCTCTTTGGAACATGTCTGCATCCCTCTATGGAACCTGCTCTGTTCACGGTGTAGGGACCCTAACTGTTAAGGCACTCTCCCTAACTAAAAACACAATAACGGGGGGCTAATCTCTCCTTTACTATGGGAACATTTCCCTTGCCTCTACTCCCCAAGACTCCTGTTCGCCTCTCCTTCTGGAACCTAACCTCCCAGAACAATCTCCCTCTACTTTATATCTCCTGTGACACAAGTCTCCTGTGTCACCACAAGTGGAGCATAGCATCTCCTACTTACTATTAACCCCTGGTAACACACTACTAACCTCACAGAGGGGCAGGGGGGGTGAGGGTGAAATGATTGTGTTATTCACCCAGCGTGCAATGATTGTCTTAAATAAATATATATTATCTTTAACTGTGCATGCAATGTCTTGTATATAATGTATATCCTGCTGATTTATGTAACTGTATTTGTAAACATGTATTATTTGTCTTAACTCTGTGCCCAGGACATACTTGAAAACGAGAGGTAACTCTCAATGTATTACTTCCTGGTAAAATATTTTATAAATAAATGGTTATTTGTGATAGTAAAGTACTACAGTTCATATGCAATTTTGTCCTGTTATTCAGCACCACAATTTGGTTATTGTAAGGAAAACTAAAGCGGTTATTTTGGAATTTTCCCTAAATATATCCATTATAATGTTCAGGAAATAAAAATGCCACTTGTTCACATGAATAGAAAGGCAAATTATTGCGGCACTCTCTTGATGTATCAAATCAAATGTATTAAATGGTAGCAAAATTAGTAGTGTTAGTGTTTCAGTTATTTCTCCGGAGTGCCTCCATTGCTATGATATTGGGGGACGTTGTACTGAATGATCTCCTGGCAGTTTCCTACACATCCCCCGTGTCTAATCCACTCCAGTTTCTTCTTTGTTTATCAACAGAGCAAGCAAAGCAATGACAATCAGATAGCGGGAGAAGGTGCGAGAATCTTAACGGTGATCCACATGATTTAAGTCTCTTTATTTTTTAAACTAATATTTTAATATATTTTTTATAATCAAGTCGTTTAATTGAAATGAATACAAAACTGTGGCAAAGCCAGTTGGGGGAAAAAAGCACCAGATTTAAAACAAAAGGAAAATCTCTCATGGCTTGTAATAGTATTTTTTTGTCTTTGATAAATCTGTTGCTGTCCTTTTTTTTTACTCTGGTTTTGGTCCCAGTTTTGCAGCCAGGAGACTTCAGTAAATATATTCCCTAATGTTTCTTTGTGATCCGTTATCACACACATCGTTGAATTCAAGGTCACCTTCAATGCGAAGTTACTCATGAAGCAGACCTAGTCTAGTTATTATTACTGATAGCAGTCACAATTGTAGGAAATAAACACTTGCCCACATTGCTGACATGGTTACATGGTTCTCACATTTACCGATACTGAAGTGTCAGAGGCGCTGCGTCTGCAGAGATGAATCTCTCTGCATTGTGTCGCTGTTACTCCTGCAGGTAAAGGGCGCTACATGTTTGTGATATTTTTGTTACACCAAGGACACACATACAATATAAATGGCCCTGTTTTGTCTCGGGGGGTCGGGTCATAAAGAATGCATAAGCACACGTCTGTCCTTTGTTTTTTTTTCTATTTAATTTCCCTTTAAGCTTTGAGACACAACACAAAAAGGGCAATGCTCGAAATGATGACAAATGGTGACAGAGCAATGATAATGCATTGTGACAGCACAATGATGACAAATGTGAAGCAGCAACGCATCATACCAGCTGAAAACCGCAGATATAAAATAGCATACTCAGGATCTTTATCTGTAAAATAAGATTCCTGGGAATAAAGGCCTCCGTTATATATCACGGTTTTTCTCCTGCCTTGGCTACGCGCCTAATGTCCGTACTGCTGTCTCAAACGGAGCGTTTTAGCACTGTGTTTAGATTAGTTATTTCTGACCTATCAATTATTTACCCCCTGAATATACTCGAATTAAAAGCCCGCCACAAATACAGTTACAATTATTATCATTTTATAACGCGCTGACATACTCCGTAGCGCAGTACAATACGGTTGGAGGGCAAAAACAATAAAATAACAAACATTTACATACATTGTTACAGTAGTAAGGAGGGCCCTGTCCCAAGGAGCTTACAATCTATAAGCAAGGGTAAGTGGAAACAAAGGGTACGGGGGGATAAGCAGGTTGGTGTGTTCCGGATAGCTGTGTGTTAGTTGAAGGCGTTGGCGAAGAAGTACGTTGGATTGTGCGGCGGCAGAGCTGTGAGAGCCAGGTAATGTGCGAAGATGGAAATATAGTATAAATACTAGTGATGTGCAGAGTAGCCGGTAATTACCCAGTACCCGGCACTTTTTCCGATAACCGGAAATTACTTGGAGCCGGCTGCAGGGGGCTGGAATCGGCGTCGGGTAATTTCCATTCTGCTCGGATCCCTCGGTCCTCTTGCAGAACGACAGGAGCAGAGCAGCAGAACACTTACCTGCAGGTGGTGGTGAAGGGTGAGGAAGACGGCTGCGGAGGGTGAGGAGGACCACGGAGACATTGTGGGAGCAGCGGCAGACATCCTGGTGACAGGGCCGCCAACAGAAATATGTAAAACCATAGAATTCAAAGAGGGTGTACTTTCTTTTTCACACAACTGTACCATGGGTTACACCTGACGTTATAGCACTCTACCAGCTCAGGGATGCCTTGTGGAAAAGCTACAAAGTAACTGGCACTACCAAGGATCTCAATCACTACAGATGCCTGCGGAACGTGTGCACAAGGCAAACAACGCATGCAAAAGCACAATATTACTCTGACAATCTCCACCAGAATACATCAAACCCAGCTAACTTCTGGAAGTTTATCAACAACATATTCCAGCCTTCTAACCATCAACAGCCAAGTAATATCACTAAGGGGGATATTACTCTGACAAACCCCACCAACATTGCAAATGTATTCAATGATTACTTTGTGGGGTGTGCCACTATCTTATTAGCGAAACGCAGCCCAAACGGCAAACCTGAATCTTATCCTGGGAGTACCCCTATAATCCCACCCCCTCCCAACACTGCCCACAATTTTCAATTTGGCCCAGTATCCGAAGAGGAGATTACATAAGCGATCCTCAAACTAAAACTAAGCAGCCAATGTGGACCTGACCTACTACAATCTAGGTTCCTAAGACTTGGTGCCCCAGCAATTGCCAAACCAATTGCGTCCATAGTCAACTCTATCCTGTCTGCAGGCCATATCCCTAAGACCTGGAAAACTGCCAGAGTTGTCCCAATCTTCAAAAGTGGGGACAAAAACAGTCTCAAACTACAGGCCAATCTCCCTTCTCCCAATCCTATCCAAAGTCATGGAAAAATGTGTCCACTCCCAATTAAGTGATTACTATAACAAGACAAATTTCCCTAGCCAATTCCAATCAGGTTTTCGCCCCAAACACTCCACGGTAACTACCCTGCTAAAAGTTTGCAATGAAATCCAGTGTGGAATAGAACATGAACAACTCACTGGTGCAATATTCCTAGATTTTGCAAAGGCTTTTGATACTGTTGATCATGCTATCCTGCTCAACAAACTCCAGAGCTCTGGAATAGGGAAGCATGCTTTAAACTGGTTTCAGTCCTACCTATCAGGTAGATCCCAACATGTGTTCATCTCGGGCTCTAAATCCAACCCCCTGGATATCACCTGTGGTGTCCCGCAAGGCTCTGTTCTGGGGCCCCTACTCTTCTCAGTGTTCATCAATGATCTTCCCACAGCTTGTAAGGAAGCCTCAATACACATGTATGCAGATGACACAATCCTATATGCACACAGCCATAGCCTCTCTGACTTTCAACACATACTTCAGTCTGACTTTTTGAGACTCGAAAACTGGATTTCCCAAAACAAACTGTTTTTAAACACTGACAAGACTGAAACAATGGTATTTGGGACCAAGACTAAATTTTTAAAGCTTCCAATGACTGAGCTCCAGATCAGAACCAACGCTAACACCACCCTAACTCCTGTTACTAGTTTTAAATACCTGAGCATATGGTTCGACACCCACTTAACATTCGGAATGCACATTGATACCCTGACATCCAAAACCTATGCCAAACTAGGTGTACTTTACAGGAACAAACCCTCCCTAAGCCAGCTGGTCAGAAAGTGTATCGCACAGCAGATGCTAATGCCAATTATCGACTATGGAGACATAGTATATAGCTGGGCACCCCAAACCCACCTTGGCAAACTTGACACCCTCTACAATTCAATTTGTCGTTTTGTTCTCCAATGCAACTACAACACACATCACTGCGAAATGCTCAAAGAACTAGATTGGTCATCACTCGAGTCTAGGCGAAAAGTTCACCTTTCCTGTCTCGCCTTCAAATACTTTCTGGGCAAGCTACCCAGCTATCTGAACAAGCTCCTCACCCCTACCACATGCAGCACCTATCACCTGAGATCAGACTCCAAAAGACTGTTCAATATCCCAAGGCTCAACAAAGTATCCGGCCGTTCCTCCTCTTACCGTGCACCCCAAAACTGGAACAACCTACCAGAGATTCTCACATTCACCACCAGTTTAAATTCTTTCAAATCTAAGGCTGTCACACATTTTAATCTGGTCTGTAACTGTTACATAAGCCTATAATATACATCTTCTGTAACTGTGGATGCAATGTCTTGTATATAATGTATACCCTGTTCATTTATGTAACTGTATTTGTAGCCATGTATTATTTGTCATATTAACTATGCCCAGGACGTACGTGAAAACGAGAGGTAACCCTCAATGTATTACTTCCTGGTAAAACATTTTATAAACAAATAAATAAATAAATCTGTGTAGCAGCAGCAGGGACAGCATTAACATTCCAACCAACACATTGTTACATCGTATACCAGCTATTCTTATCTTAATATTCTCCACCAATTGTACAAACTACTCCAGCACATATCTCTGAAAAATAAAGAAAGGAGAGAATGTCTGTAGGCAGCTAAAAGGGGTTATTAAAGGTGACATCAAGATATTTGCAAAACATTCAGGTCTATTTTTGTGGGATAGTTATTGGAAACCTTTTCTATGGATACAATATAAACTACATATAGTGATTATGAAATTATTAGGAATGTGGCTATGACACTGACTAGGAGTGAGTAAATGCTGTGTCTAGCACATTTTTGTAAATAAAGGTAATATATTTATTGTAATTAGGGATTAACCTCTTGCAAACCCCCAGTGGAAACACTGGTGCACATTTGGGAATACTGTACCATGAATATTAGATATTAGATCCTAATGCACCCTGAAAATCTCAACATTGTCAAAACATCCAAGTGACACAATCTCAACACTTTCCCCTAAAACATGCAAACCATGTCAAATCCAGTCCAAATGTTCTAACTTTCAAGGGGCTCCAAACAGGGCATAGTGGGTCAGTGCCAGAATCAATATTTTCATAGTCCAATAAGTTATATTTTAATGAAAAAAATATTTGCCCAGTCTACCTCTTACTCGAGTGCACATATACTTTAGGTAGGTACTGTTTTTCATCATACTGCTTAGGATAGTTGACTATTTCTGAATGCTGGTGGGACTTCTACGTAATCTGAAAACGTTTGGGGCTCTTCTTGAATGGTCACAAACGTCAGTTTTATCAAGTTGCAACTTTCTTTAACGTTTTGGAATGGGTTTGGAAAGTGAACTATGACACGGCAGATCTCTTATTACATGAATCGGGGGAAAAAAAGCGGTTTTGTGAATAGAATATTCAGTAAATCGACTGTCCCAGCGTCCTATTACTGGGGAACAAGGCCGCTGACAGGTGGGGCCCAGTGGTAACTCTAGTCCTGGGCCCCGGGAAACCGGCCATGGTACTTGTGAGACACTATTGCTTTTTCTGTTTACTGTTTCCTCACTCCTTTGTGAACGTTTCTGTTCTCTCCAACTTCCCCACTCCCCTCCTATTCACATTTCTTTATCTCTCCTCCCCTCCACCTATGCCTGTGCCCACACACTGCACCATTATTTATACACCTCTCTCCCAACAACTTCATTACCCCTCAATAAAAAGCACGCCCACAAATCCTCTATTCACACCCTCTATCTACTCATTCCTGCTGCTGGGGATCTCCCCTAAGCCTGAAGCCAGACATACACACCTGATTTCACCCACACCTCCCTGCCATCTCTTCCCCTGTAAAGTGTGTTAACCCTTAAGTTATTTGACTAACTTTAAAACTTGCCCCACAAATCAAGCCTCCCAATAGCCTGCACTCATGGTTACTGTCCCACTCCTCACTCCTACCACCCATTATGACCAAGCACTGCCATCTACAGCACTTATTCCCTCACCTGCTATCTCTGTAAATTCCCCATCAAAACTCTTAGATTGTAAGCTCTCCGGGGCAGGGATTTCCTTTCCTATTGTCTGATTTTGCTGCACTTATTGTGTTATTATAATTCCCTGTACTGTATTCTTTGAAGCGCCGAGTACACTTTTGGCTCTATATAAATAAAGACATACCATACATCAGTGAAGAGCACAGAATGTTTGAGGTTATCTTCTGTTAGAGATCGATCTTCTCCGAAGACTTACAAGGATGTAGGACTTTTGTCATTTTGTTTAGTCAAACAAGCCGTCCGACATCCCTCAAAACTGGTCTCCCATCAATCACTATTTATTCAACTGCATTGACATTTGGCTCCACCATTCCTTCTACTTTATTTACCACGTCCATTGTTTGCCTTGCAACAAACCTTACAGGCTGGGCTCTGGCGTCCCCATCCTCGTTTTTAAGTACATTTTCGGAGATGTCTGGAAGAACCTAAACATTTGTCAAAAGGCCGAAAACACAAACAATACCAAGAACAAGGACACACCTTACGTATACATGTGGATCAGTGTTGCTTGTTAAAACAACAACCTAAATTGGTTGAAATAAGTTACAGCAAGTAAAAATAATCACTTGTGGTGCATTTGCATGTCTGACACAAGTCTGCAACCCTGTCTTTCCCCATTATCTATAGCATACAGCGCTTCCCCTGCAGCCAGGGATTCTGGGTAATGACATGCAAATGAGCACAGTGTGTCACTCTTTACTTCTTATCCATTTTAACATGGACACCTATAAACGTATGCCTGCCGCATTACACAGCTTTACAGCCCAGCAAAGAAGTGCAGAGCCAGTAACCCTTCTGACAGACAGCTATTTTGACCTTTCAAAAAAATTTGTCCAATAAACTGGAATTTCTCTGTTAGGGCTATTTTGTAAAATCTAGGGTGCTGGTGAGAGATGCTCCATGTGTTTGTGATTAATTGCTACAGTAATTAGAAGAACTGAATACTCCTGTGTAAAGGTACAAATCACCGTTCACAGACTGCTTTGCTTCATTGTCTGTATCCTGCATACATTGGCGTCTTCCTGTAAATGCAGAAAAATACTTCGTATCGTCGTGTCCATATTATCCGGTTTCCTCACAGGAGTCTTGCACTCGTTACCGGGTGATGACATAATTAGGAGCGTGCTACGGTGTTCGAAAACATCATATTTAGAAAACCCCTTTTCTCACAGGAAATGTACCGCCTTTATCACTCTTTACTATGCAGTCACTTTTGGAATATCCACTAGACTTATACAACACTTGGACTTTGAGAGGACGAGGGGGTGGGGGGGGGGGTGAGGACGGGGGGGGGGTGAGAGGATGAGGGGGTGGGGGGGTGAGAGGATAAGGGGATAGAGAGAGGATGAGGAGGGGGTGCAACAATCTTGGAATTTGTGGAAGGAGAATTAAGATTTTTATTGCTCGCCATGTACAGTATGACTGCAGGTCAGTTATTTATAAATAATCTGACCATTACGCCATTTGTTCTAAATGTCACTCCAAGCGGGCACCAATTTGCACCAATTTGCACCAATTTGCATCAATTTGCACTTCATATTCTATTTCCTAAAAAAATCCTCGGAAGGGCGCTTCGTTCTCCCTTAGGCTGAGCTCAGACAGAAGGCGATGCGACGTTCGCGCGTCCGTCGCAAATTTGGGTTGTGCGGTGGGAGTTTTCAAACTGAAAACTCCACCGGCGGCAAAGTGCAGCGTTGTCGCTGCGACATTTTGCCGGCACAACCCAAATTGAAAATTGGGGCTACAGTTGCGTTCCGCGAGCTGGTTCAGCCAATAAAGGCGAACCAGCTCCGTGACGCGTTAGTTGCACGCCCCCGCCACGCCCCCAAAATGCCGCGATCTGCCTCCTGCAGTTTGAGCACAGATCGCTGTGCTGCAGGAGCGAGCGGCGGGGGCGCGAACGCTAGCAAGCTGCCGTAGCAGCCTGTCTGAGCGAGCCCCAACTTTTTTTTTTTCATGCTGGTCACATCTCTTCTGAGATGAATCATTCCTGCTCTGGAGAATAATTATGTCAAATAATTTGCTCCTGGGCATATTAAGGTGTCCGCCATTGCTCTGTTCCACTTAATAACTCCGCTCTGATCACGCCAACGTGGGAATTTTTGGAGCATTCTTTCCTCAGTTAAACATCAGTTCTTAACTAGTACTTTACAGAATAATGTATTGTATGCTCTTTTGATATTTTAATAACATCTATAAAAGGAAGCGCAGTACACAACACTATAGTGTAGAGCATGGGTGCGCAAACTGGGGGTGCGTGAGATTTTCTGGGGGGACGCTTCACTGACAGAGGTCCCGCGCTCTCCCCCAATGCATTTAAATTAAATGCCGGGGGACCGCGCAAGGCCTCTGTAACTAACTTACCTTGGCTTCCAGCGACGCGTCGTCATGGTAATCCGACGTCAAATGTCATCTCGTTGCCATGGCAACATGACGTCACATGACTCCGCTGCATCATTTGATGCCAGAGCCGGGCGGGGGGAGGCGCGAGCAAGGGAGGAGAGCAGGCAGTGGGGTACAGGGGGAAGAGATTGCGCACCTCTGGTGTAGAGTATTTTATTTATAGAGAAAATTAACTGGTTAAAATGCTCGAAAAGGCCATAAAAACCTATGAAAGCTCATGTGAGAGGGAATTCTGTCCATCCTTCCGCTTTGCGGGTCCCGGCCCGTCTACGTCTCCTTGACTGCAGGTTGGAACACTGTCAGTGTCTTCCATGACTCCTGTCCATGTGTCTATAGGTCTTTGCAAGTTTCAGAGAGTCAACTAACGCATTTCGCAACTCAAAGGGATGAATCGTAATGTGAAACGTCACCTTCTACATCGCATCAAGCCAATAGTAGTGCAGATTTTAATTAACGCTCAGGCATGTTTCATTGTAAGAAAAATGTTCTAATCAGATGAGATAAAGTAAACTAAGAGAGGAGAAACCCAACTGGTATATATTGTCAGGAAGATAGTATTTATAAAAGACGCTATAATAATAAAAGGCATGAATATGCAACCTAATTATGTCCTCCGCTATAAATAAATTCCTACTGTTGAGATATCAATTATAAAAATAACTAAAAATAATTAATGTGCACCTAGACATCTTTGAACAAAAATAAATAAAAATGATATTGGTAAGAATGAAACATAATAGAAAAAAACACATAATCATAAAAGTATATAATCATGAGACAAAACACACTCAAAGAGAAATGATTAAACAATATATATAATGAGACTGTATACATGATGGAAATGTATTTCAATATCTGTCTGGGGTGTAGAAATGAGGCCACGAAAATAGACACATAGACAAGTTTGTAAAATGAAAAAATATGAATAAAAAAAACTATATTGGGAAAAATAAGTATAAAATCATTTATAACTGTAACCCCCTTTCCCTATGCCTAAGGGAACTACACAAGCAACTGCGTGTGCTGCTGTACCTGTTGCTCCCAGGAGGCCTAAGCCTCCGCATCTGGGAGCCTGCGGTGAGCTCTTTCTCCTTGCAGTGCAGCGCCTCCACCTATGAGGGATTCCAGCGTTGGCGGGACAACCCCTCACAGGAACCGATACACAGTAATAAGTAATACACCACACAATGTATATAACTAAGGTTTACTGTACACATATAATAACTGTACACACAGTGTACACCCAGTGACCCAACACGTGGGTAAGAAGGAGGGAGGGCACATTGCACATTTGGCAGGAGGGAGTGCAAAGAGAGGGGAGGAGAGACAGCAAGGTCAGTAGGAGGAGGAAACGGAGACCGAAGGAGAGTAGACAGATGAGATGAGTAGAAGAGGAGGGAGTGTACTGAGCACAGAGCAGACCCAGTAAAGTAGGGAGTGCAAAGAGAGAGGAGGAGAGACTGCAAAGAGCAGGGCATGCTGGAGGAGGGAGGGGAGAGGAGAGCGAGACCGCGAGGAGACAGGCATAACAAGGAGGGAATGAAGAGCAGTGTGCACATGGTGCAGGAAGGAGTACAAAGAGATGGGAGGAGAGACAGCAAGGTGAGTAGGAGGAGAAAATAGAGAGACAGCAAGGAGAGGAGACCGGTGAGAGGAGTAGGAGAAGGACTGTAGATTGCACAGAGAGGAGCAGACAGTACAGCAGGGAGTGAAAGAGAGGGGAGGAGAGACTGTAACGAGCAGGGCATGCTGGAAGAGAGAGTAAGGTGGGGAAGAGGGGGCATGAGACAGCAAGGCATTACAGGGAGGGGCAACATAAAGAGTAATGTTTAATAACCTTTCAGATCTCTTATATCTGCGTATGTTACACCGGGTACAGATAGTAGTTTATATTGCTATAACACACACATTCCCAGCCAGCTCAGGCTAGCTGGGAATGTGTGTGTTAATCAATTTCTGACTGGTAACAGTTGTATGGAGGTAGGTGGCACCTCCCCCCAGAGCTCACTCCTCCTCACCTTTTTAACTTGGGAGGTCATTTCACTTTGCTGCAAAGAATAGGATCTACTATGGTTCTTTCTCCTCATACAGAGGTAAAGGGAAGGGTTCACAGTGTAGTGTATGACCTGCATTAATTTTGGTCATACCTTGACGTGGTATGCAGGCTTACGACGCTTTGGCCAAAGGGTTTAACTAAATAACCAAGTAAATATTATTATTATTGAAGTATTTAAACTTTATACTTATTACTTTATATATGTACACGAGTGAAACAAAATGTTTAACCCATCAGGTGCTCAGAAGAATAAAAGGTGCTGTTGTATGTTTTTCCAAGCATAATCATTGATGTTGGTTATAGACGCCACACGAGTATACATTTAAGCATATAAACATTGTCCTTCCCAGCAGCTGGCTCCAAATAAGCTCTAGAAACACTGAGATAGAAAGACTCACTTTTAGGTGAAGTGGATGATGCCGTGACTTTATGATCCTTCTCGTTTGTTCACCCGCCAAATCTTTGGTGATCACTGTGGTTTCACTATGATCCTCCGCCCAATCGAGACTGTAAAATCAGTATGTGGCGCCGTAACTTCACGATATGATGCACCTCTTCTTGCCGCCAACCCTCCTGCAACTGCTCCGTCGCAGTGGGTGGTCGCGGGACCGGCGGCTGTGACGTCACTCAGAATCAACGGGGAACAGCGGTGAACAGCAGTGAACAGCGGGTAAGACAACAGCAGCCTGGCGTGCTTGCAGCAGACGATAATGCAAAGGAAACCCTCCCACAGGAGGTAAAGGCGCAGCACAGCCAAAATGGACAAACGAAGGAAGGCTGATGGGTTAACTGGAAAAAGCTTTATTGAAAGAGTGTGCTAACGGGCCCTCTGACGCGTTTCAGACCGTGGGGCCTTTGTCAAAGCCATCAGCCTTCCTTCGTTTGTCCATTTTGGCTGTGCTGCGCCTTTACCTCCTGTGGGAGGGTTGCCTTTCCTTTTTATTACTTTATATGTTTTGTCAATTGGATGTAGCATGATAATTAGTATGCCAAAGCTATAGGAGAAATGTCTGTCTGAAAGGTGGCATTGATTTGAACTAATATGAAAATAAACTGTAAGAAACGTACCCATGGACTTCCCACCCCCTTCCCTTTTTATTTTCTGTACCCCTCATACCTTCATTGGAAAATAAAAATATAAAGTTTAAAAAATATTGCATATTGAATAAAAGGTTAATGTTCTATGTTATTTTGCAAAAAGTGAGAAACACTGCTCTTCTAATATTGTACCTTAAAGTTTCCAGTCAGTGCTCAAAATGTTTCCGCTGGTCATTATTTCCCCCTCGCTTAGTAATGCAGCAGTGGCACCCAGTCCCCTACTCGATAAGTTTCATTTACAGATCTGAGTCACCTTTTGCAGCACAGCTATTATAGTTACAGGTACAGCTGTTTTGTACTTTACAACGCCTCACCCTAAACGGGTTGCATACTGAAGATTGCAGCACAGGCAGCACTTGATAATAGACACTTGAGGGATTTTTCTGTCTAGAATAAACTTTTCATGGCGGTCGGCCATTGCAGATAGCATAACCACGATGCTCGTAGGTCCGCACTGCCCTAATTCCTCAGTCTCTGGCCTGAGAAATGAATGTGTCTAAAGATATAAAATAGGCTGAATTGGTTGCTGACTGTCTCTTTGCCTGTGCGTGACTGTTCAACCTGTAGGCGAATGCTCACGGCATACCTCTATATAAAAAAAAAAGGAGGAATCTAAAAAAAAAACATCTAATATGGCGGAAACCTCTGTGAAATATGTGGCTATTGTGTGTCCTTTGTGAAGTCACTTTCTTATTTTACCTTAAACTCCCCCCAGAAAATGAGGTCGTAACCAAACCTGATAGTTCACGACTCGGGGCCATCCCTTAAGGTTGGAGGACAGGACATTTCACCAGCAACAAAGGAAAGGGTTCTTTACAGTAAGGGCAGTTACAGTGTGGAATTCATTACCCATGGAGACTGTGATGGCAGATACAGTAGATTTGTTCAAAAAAAAGGTTGGACATCTTTGAAGATAGGAAAGGTATACAGGGATATACCAAATAAGTATACATGGGAAGGATGATGACCCAGGGAGTAATCCGATTGCCAATTATTTAGTCAGGAAGGATTTTACTTTTCCCCTTATGAGATATCATTGGATAATATGTCACCAGGGTTTTTTGTTTGTCGTCATCTGGATCAATAAGTAAGTATAGAGATAGGATGAAATAGTCTAAGTTTAATATAGCTTGAACTCTATGGTCATGTCTTTTTTTCAAAAAAGTTACTATGTAACTATATTGTGCTCATCTATTTCTAACTTTTCTTCAAAAGATTAACCTGTTGCCGAGTTTGCACCAGTTTATTATTTCACTGGCAACCATGGCAACCTCTGTTGCCTTAAGGAGTGTGAATGGCAGCGGCCATTTTTACCCCCCAAGGAGGCAAACACTCAGTAAAGGAAGTCTCCAAAATTCAACAACAGAATTTAACCAGGGCGGGATTGCTAGAAACTGCAGGAAAATAGACATGTATTTTGGATGGAAAATATTCCAGAGTGCATTGCTGCTTTAAGGCTGCGGCCACGCTAGCGCTGACCGCGCTCATGCTTAAGAGCGGTGACGTCACCAGCTCTCCAAGCATGAGCGCCGGGTGTCCTGTCTATTTCGCAAGCACGCGCGGGGGGGGGGGGGCGTTGCAGGCAAGCTGAGCACGGTTCAAAGTTAGATTTTTTTTTTTATGCAAGCACCAAGCGTGGGTGGGCGCCCGTGCCTGCGCATGAGTGCGCGCGGGGACGGGACAATTTCACTTGCCGAAACTAACCTCGGCAAGCACCGCGCGGTCAGCACGCTCAGCGCTAGCGTGGCCGCAGCCTTAGATTGGTGTGATCCCCCTATTCTTAACAAAAACAGGGATGAGAGATGTGATTGCTAGACAGTAAGACGAGATCTGTATCCCCTCTGAAAACGTACGTACAATGATGCTGAGCATTTCTACGTGTTCTCACACAGCTCCTTTTGCTTAGTGTAGAAATAACATGTTGCCATGTCCCTCTGCCACCACCAGGAAACTCCATCCCGCCTGTGGATTATTATTTTACTGTTACACTATTACTGTTTGGAGAGGGTTTGGGATTTAATGTGAACAGCTGTATTGTAGTCAGACTCTGGTCATCTTTGCCGGTCTTTCTCCTCTAAACAAATGACAATTGGATACACAGTTACATGCTTTATATTATACCATGTGCAAGAGAGGAACAGGATCTGCAGACATAAAATACATATTGAGCAAACAAATCCAATTGGGATGCAAAACTTTAATTGGTAGGAAGCGTCCTGTTGCTATCTCATTGGTATTTGGAAAACCTTGGGGGCTCATAGATCACTGTATATATCCAGCACAAAGGCTTCATTGTGCCCAATGTGGAATTTGATCAATGCACAGGGATCACAGAAATTGTTTAGCAAGAGCACATTCCTCTGCTGGTCTAAGGATGTATGGGCAAACATGACAAAAAACCCCAATACTTTCAGTGAGATTTTAGGAGAAAAAGTAGGGCGATCTCTTCCTTTTTCTGACACGCATTGATTTTATAGAACCTTTTTTACTCTCCTTTTAGTCCCCATGATTAATGGGGAGGGTGTATGTGGAGCACCAAAGACTCCCATAGACACACAAAAAGAAAACTATGATGTACCTGCCATGAAGAAACATGTATGGTTCACACAATACCTATATAATGCAACAAGGTGCTCTTTACATCTAGAGCACATAGGCTGAGTCCCCGCTAGTGCTGAGTGGGTGGCGCTTGCCGCGGTCACTTACATATATAGATATATGCAAGTCCCTTCCAGCACGCTCAAAGCCCCTCCCCCCGCGCGCACGTAAATTCCAGGACACCTGGCGCTCATGCTTGGAGCGCTCTCCAAGCATGAGCGTGCTCAGCGCCAGCGGGGACTCAGCCTAATACATCTGTGCTACAGACATCAGACCGCAAAATCAAGGAAAATACTGAGTCACTCTACTAACTGTCAGGAGACACCAACATATGGTCATAATAACCTTCAACGAGTTGGACAGTAAGAGGATTATTAACAATATTATTGCCCTCCCTAGAAGTAAAAAGGCTGAAGGAGTGGCTCAGTGAGTAAAGGCACAGACTCTGATAAGAACAACACTGAGTTTGAAGCAGGTTTCAAATCCCAGAGTCAGCTCCTTGTGACCTTGGACAAGTCACTTTATCTCCATGTGCCTCAGGCACCAAAAACATAGATTCTAAGCTCATCTGGGCAGGGACTGCGTCTGTAAAATAAATATTATGTACTGTGCTGTACACTATACTGTAGTTGGGAAGCGCTTTGAGTCCCATTGGGAGAAAAGCACTATATCAAGTTATTTAAAAATCCACCTTGCAAAAATTACTTGTTTCTTATGAAGAACAAATATGTTTTTATTATCACTGAGGCATGTGAAATGTATCATGTCAAGCCTTTTACTTTGAGCTGCGTGGCTATCCACAGCTTTAGTTACTTTTCAAAAGGAATAGAGGAAATTGTCAATTTGCCTGAAGATACTGTACAAGGTCCCAGAAACGGTCATATCCCTGTGCAACAACACATACAATGCTGCCGGCGCTTTCTCAGGAAAGTATTGGGTTGTACCAGGAGGATCAGGATGCAAATGGGCAAATTAAGGCAATTTTTATGGCATCTCTTGGTGAGTGCTTGTTAGAATAACCATACCTTTCAGCATGTGTTTGCATGAGTGATTACACCTTTAGGATGAGGGTTTTATGATTTCAGGAAGTGAGCAAGTCACATTGCAACAAACAGCTGAGCAATCCGTCTAGACATTTATAATTACTGGATTTGTGTGTGTGCAAACACTGGCATGTTCTTTTTTTTTGTATGTACACATCTTTACAGCACCCGACAATAATATTTCATCCGTTTCAGTTAGAGGTGGGTGAATTTGGGGGGGAAGGGGTATTCCGAGCAACCCAGCTCCCACCCGCCCTGCGGCTTGCACCAATATGCTCGAGGCAAAACTGCGGCAGGTTCGGGTGGAATACGACAGCAGGAGTCCCTGCGCCATTTCAGCACGCTATCCCCTCCTCGCTGCCATTTGGCGGCAGAATGGGAAGAAAGAAGGGTCTAAATATGTATTTACATATCAATATTGTTTATCACATATTTATATCTTCTAAATTACTCATTAGCTCCGTGTGTGTGTGTGTGTGTGTGTGTGTGTGTGTGTGTGTGTGTGTGTGTGTGTGTGTGTGTGTGTGTGTGTGTGTGTGTGTGTGTATGTATATATATATATATATATATATATATATATGTTTATTTTTTTGCAAAAAGGAGCATCTGATCCCAAAAAGACTCGCCTTCAACAACCCATTTGCGAACACATACAACACAAAATTCTCCCAACAACTGTGCACCAGGACCTATGAAACACCTTAAGGCCTCGGGCATGGTCAGCGCTTACGCGCTGAGGCGCGCTTGTACTTACCTGTGAGCCCCTACAGCCGCAATGAGAGCGGCTTTAGTAGGGGCTCGCCTATGCTTCCGCAAGCGCGCGGAAGCGTAGGTCTTAGGTAAATTTTAAAATCAAGCGCTTGCCGGAGCACAGGGCCGGTCACGTGAGCGGTTCGCCCAATGAGGGCGAACCAGCTCCGTGACGTCACTGGCCCGCCCCCCGACACGCCCCCGGACGGCGCGCTGTCTAAGGCCAGGGAAAGCACCCGCTTTCCCTGAGCCTCAGCGCGCCTCCGCACGCACGCCGGAACCCTGGCCGAGGCCTAAGTCATTAATCGCATACTGCACAGGGGGGAGGGACAGGCTTCAGTCACAGATACATGCCAAGATGCATGTTTTTAAGTAAAAACCGCTCATGCTTTATCCATTGTAACATCGCCGGAAGAAGAGATCAGTGTATCACGAACGCTCGCACAAATAAAAGCATTTCGTTAGCCACAGAACGGTATTGTCGATTTGTTTTTGATTTTATATATACAGTTGTGTGAAAAAGAAAGTACACCCTCTTTGAATTCTATGGTTTTACATATCAGGACATAATAACAATCATCTGTTCCTTAGCAGGTCTTAAAATTAGGTAAATACAACCTCAGATGAACAACAACACATGACATATTACAACGTGTCATGATTTATTTAACAAAAATAAAGCCAAAATGGAGAAGACGTGTGAAAAACTAAGTACACCTTATGATTCATTAGCTTGTAGAACCACCTTTAGCAGCAATAACTTGAAGTAATCGTTTTCTGTATGACTTTATCAGTCTCTCACATCGTTGTGGAGGAGTTTTGACCCACTCTTCTTTACAACGTTGCTTCAGTTCATTGAGCTTTGTGGGCATTTGTTTATGCACAGCTCTCTTAAGGTCCCCATTGTCTCAAATCCAAAACTATCATGTGCCAGTTGTATTATATATTCTATATTATTGAATTTGTATCTATGTTGTTTTATCTTTTAGCCGATATAGTTGTAGTCACTTTTTTGTCCACTCACATTGGGTGGTGCTCGTATGAGTAATTATTAATTCAATTTGGACTTTATAAGGCATGAGGATTTCCTGTAATTCTCTGATGAAGTTGCCGTATGCTAAGCTATGAAACGCGCAAGGGTGTGTTGCCATTGGCTGCACCAGGAGCCTGTTGTATGGTGCCTTGTGATTACGGAAGGGAGCTTTGGAACTTGGAGGAGCGGTATCGCTGTAGCCGGGGGACCTGTATGTGGACGCACAACATTGGAGATGCCCAGCTGTGAAGCAGTAGGATACTACACGATCCCAGCCACGAGATCTAGAGCCCCATACCAGGAGACGCACAGTGGGAGACTAATGCATATATCCAATGCGCATATTTTGCTGAATGATATTTTGCTCATGATATTAAAACCTGGAACTCTTTACACTATGGAGCCCACGCTGTCCCTTTTTGTCTTTTAGAAGTATTGAGGAAGGTGGTTGATCCTGCGGAGAGCTGGTCGGTATTTCCAGTGTTTTTTTTTATTTTCAAAGGTTTTTATTATTTTCGGCTTTTCCCTTCCCTGCCCTTTTCCTATTGTGTCCCTTTTCCCCATCGTTCCTGGTCTTATATGTTGTTTGTGTGTTGGTTTTATGTTGTTTGTAATTGGCACATTGTCTATTCATTATAGTGGGGGTTTCATCTGTCACTATTACTGATGGTCTCATTCTATTGAATATACATTTAATAATTGGCGCTACAATCCTTTGTTTTGTACACGTACGGACACGCACACGCACAGTTCATGTTTTTCAACTTATATATTTCTTACTCAATTCCCATGAAAATGTTCACAATTGTAGGCTGTTAGGTAGAGTAACACTATATAAGAACAATGTAAACAATCAACTGAAGTTAACTAAATTGATGACTGTATTATATCCCTCCCCTAACCTCACCCCTTCCTAGTCTCTCCAAAACCCTCCAAAGTCACCCACCTCACCGATTCAATTGACTCCACGATCAGATCCATCACCATGCTACCGACAAGACTAAATCCAGAGACCTGACCCAAACCCCTGCCCACCAACCAAGCTCATAATGCACCAAACCCATATCCCGACCATAATGTTCCCACCCGTCCACCAACCAAGCTCACAATGCACCGAACCCATATCCCGACCATAATGTTACCAAGCGCACAATGCACCGAACCCATATCCCGACCATAATGTTCCCACCCCTGCCCATCACAAAACATCTCAACAATTACTCTATGCACATGAAATGTTCCATATGTTCCCCACCATTGTTATACTAAAAAATGTACAGGGCCCTTATATAAATGTTGTTACAGTATTTCAACAAGTACCACATACAACAAATAGGAGTTTTTCCTACGTAGCTCATAAATGTGTTATTGTTGTAATCTAATCTGAAACATTAAGATTACTATAAAGTTTGCGCTCAAAGGGTGCTCAAAATGTCCTCCTGCTGAAACGCACGCATGAAGATGAAAATGCTGCTGTCTGATTACGTCATCGATGATGCGTTGATCCAGCTGCTGCCACTTCTTAACGATACGTTATTTTACTAATTCAAATCCTAGCCACCGTCCTTTATCAGGAGACATTTTATGTTAAATGTTTTGGACACTAATTCTTGTTCTGTCTTAATCACTTTATAACGTGCTTATTGTCTAAACACCATTTTGTAACTTTGCACTTCATGAGGGTCATCATGCGGTCACCAATTCCAAAGAATATTTATTAGATTATCAAATCATTATTAAAAGTAATAATCTAAAAATAAATGGCCGAAATGTCTGCTCATTAAAGATAATTAAAGCGGATATATAACACTGCCTATGGGAATGCACTTGTATATCTGATTTTTGGGACCAGGTTCTAATATATATTGACATGACAAAAGTGGTAACTGTGAAAGAACCTCTATCGGTTTTATTTGGGAACGTGTAGGGGTGGAAAGAAGTTAATGGGGACTCAGGAATCCCAAGTATTGCTGAAATTATACTCCTGGCAGTTAGAAAGTCTATAGGTGCAATGGGTGAAGTATGAGCCTCCAAACATGGAAATGTTAAAACATCTCACTCAGCTAATGACCTTAGATAAAATGGAGACCACCAAGGAAGAAAAAAAATTAGAATATTTTTTTTTTTTAACAGAATGGGAAGGAACCCTTTAGTGTCTCCATACCACAGAGTGCAAAAGACCAAATATATCAGGCTTTCGCACACATCCTGGAGTCTCCTGCGGCAAATTGCACAAGGTTATAGATGAGGTAAAAAAAGAACCAGGTTAAACAGGTATCAAGACAGGAGAAAAAAGGGGGAAAGGGAAAAAAAAAAAAGAAAAGAAGTAATAATCTCCCGTGACACACCCTAGAATTGCTCAAATTTTCATGAAAACTTAGTGATTTTTCTGCTAGATATGCCGAAAAATAAAAGGGGTCCCTTTTTTATGAACTGTGTGTGACAGACGCACAGACGCACAGACACACTTAATGTGTAAAAAAAGTGACAAAAACCTTCCACAGCAAAGCATATAGCAAATGGAAATATTACTGTAAACTCATTTGCATGTCTTAGGCAGGTCTGCAACCCCGCCTTTCACCATTATCACCCAGCACACAGCACTTCCACTGCCGCAAGGGATTCTGGGAAATGGCATGCAAATGTTATCCGATCCCTGCTTCATTTTTGCATAGCCAGTAGAACCAACCCCACTGAGGAGACCCATTAAGGTCGAAACAGTCTGTCTGTGGGTGGCTTTGCAGGCTATGCATCTTAACCCTGGCTGTGCTCAAAGCTGTGACCATGCAGCAAGCTTAAGCCTATAGGAGAACCATGTTGAATGGTTTTGAAGCAAAAGGTGGCACTGTGTGCTCATTTGCATATCATTTCCCAGAATCCCTTGCTGCAGTGAAAGCGCTGTGTGCTGGGTGATAATGGTGAAAGGTGGGGTTGCAGCAACCTGCCTAAGACATGCAGAGGAGCATACAGTAATATTTCCATTTTCTATATGCTTTGCTGTGGAGGGGTTGTCACTTTTTTTACCCACCATAACTTAACTAAGAGTGTATATATATCTATCGATATATATCACACACAATATTGTAGCCTATATGCAAAATATATATGCTACAGTATATATTTATTAATGAAGATTACAAATAATAATTACATATTTTTAATAGCTAAAAAATAAAATATGTAAAGAATTGTATTTAATTAACATTTGTAAAATATAAACTCCCATGTTCTATTATAATCAATACCTCCCAAACTTAATTCAAAGCGGGATACCAAAAACAAACATGTAGGTAGGGCACTGGGGTCATGGACTGGCATGGAGGGGGCAGGAGTATCAAGGACTGGCATGGAGGGGGCAGGAGTATCAAGGACTGGCATGGAGGTAGCAGGCGTATCAAAGACTGGCATGGAGGGTGCAGGCGTATCAAGGACTGGCATGGAGGGGACAGGTGGCCAGACTGGCGTCAAGGGGGCTGGAGAGTCAAGGATTGGCATGGAGTGGACAGGTGGTCATGGAAGGGGCATGCAGCCAGGAACTGGCACGGGGTGCAGGAGTATCAAGGATTGGCATGAAGGGGGGGCAGAGGGCCATGGAAGGGGCATGCAGCCAGGAACTGGCACGAGGTGCAGGAGTATCAAGGATTGGCATGGAGTGGGCAGGTGGTCATGGAAGGGGCATGCAGCCAGGAACTGGCACGGGGTGCAGGAGTATCAAGGATTGGCATGGAGTGGGCAGGTGGTCAGGTAATGGCATTGGAGGGCATGCAGCCAGGAACTCGCATGAAGGGGGCAGGAGAGTCAGAGACTGGCATGGAGCGGGCAAGACAGTCAGAGACTGGTATGGAGGGGGCAGGAGTATCAAGTACTGGCATGGAGTGGGCAGGCGGTCAGGGAATGGCATTGGAGGGCATGCAGCCAGGAACTCGCATGAAGGGGGCAGGAGAGTCAGAGACTGGCATAGAGGGGGCAGGAGAGTCAGGGACCGACATGGAAGAGACAGGTGGCCAGCACTGGCATGGAGGGGACAGGGACTGGTTTAAACTGGGCTAGATACCAACTCGCAGACTCATAGTGACAAAGCAGGCAGCCTAAAGTGTAAAGTGTAGAGAGAGCGCAGCACTGAATCCACATCCTGCTAGCAACAGGAGCTATGAACAAAGTTCACCCAATGACCAACTTTCATATCCAACAGCATTAGCAGGGGAAAGGGTGTGGGAGAGATAAGTGGGACATTGAAGCAGGATTAAGGTGCAGTCTTTTGTACACAACTTTTACACTAAACGAGAACTGGGTAAAACCAGAAGATATTTTTAGGAGTGCTGTGACTTTCTGCGCTTCTTCAAAAATAATATTTAGAGGTAAAGCACTTTTACAAACTGTGTGCATGTGCCTTAACAGGTCTCTCCTTATAGTATAGCTGCAATAAACTGAAAGTACTCACCCACATAACACCTTCTCAGCTGACTTCTATGATTGTTTTAATATAACGTGTATAAAGCATCTAAAGTCCTGCAATGTAAAATATCTGCAATAACTACTGCTTTCTCAGGGATTATCTCATGAAATAACATTGGAGCAGTTCCTGCAGTGTACTATTAAAAAGCCAGTCAGCCATCTTTAATGAGACCCAGAAAACACATTTCTGCACCATACCCCGGAAGATTCCACAACAAACAATGTAGCCACGATGATAAAAGCAACATAAAAGTAGTTTACAAAAAGAATTTTATTAATTTTTTTTGTTTGTTTTGACCGAGTAAGCGGGACTGCTGCTTTAAAGGTGTGGGATAAGAGTTCACCCCCAGACCCAACAACGTGAGAAAGAGAAGGCAGGAGACACAGAGGGCGTGTAAGAAAGAGGTTACTGCTGCTCGATATATATGGTACTCGCTGCTCCCACTTGTCCACTCAGTACCGATCTCTCCGCGCCTTATCAAACAGGAGTACTTTGATCTTTCCATAATAGTCCCTTTGAAACATACAGTACAAAGTCTTATTGCTGTAATATTACAATATGGCATTAAATGGTTTATTAAATAATGCGGCAGAAAATGAAGGAGGAGGGGGGAAAAAAGTGCTTGGACCTTACACTGTACATTCATACGTTAAGATAATTTTTTTGTTCTTTTTTTTTTTTTAATGATATATTTTTATTATGGTTGTGGCACTCCAGAAATGTATACCTTTAATATGTAAAGCAAAACTTATTTTTTTTTTTTTTTTTTTACATGTATTTGGAATGTTAAAAATAAAGTTTAAGAAATGCCTTTAATTATTATTATTTTTTTTTTTTTTATTTTTTTTTTAAGATAAAAGACCATTTACCATCTTGGGCTTCACAAATGCCTGCAGGTATCTAAAGCTTTCAACATCAACCTTGATCCATAGATTTATAGATTGAGGGGGGTGGGAGAAAGGTGAACATTACTGTCACTGTTCACTTATTTTACAGTGTTACATAGCGAAACAAGGTTACAAACCATTACCCTGTAGTTCTTCTTACTTTATATACAATGTGGTGGTGATTTACATTTTTTTTTTTTTTAAAACACGTTTCCTTGTCCCGGCATTATGTGAATAACGTCTGCAAAAATATAGAAATAGTCTGATTTTATAGGTTGGCCTTCTATTCAAGTACTCTACCCTATTTCTCCGCAGGAGGAGAGAGAATTTTTCTTTGCCACTTTATAATTCATTTACAGCAATGTGTTGTGTACTGTGTTGTGAATTAGCTCTCATAATAAATAGCTGGATGCTGGCTACCAGGAAGTCATCACTTTGCATCTCTGTTGCATAATGAGAAGCCACAGAGGATGAGGTTAGAATACCTCCCTACAAATAACATTTGGAACACATATTTTTCCCTTTTTTTTCTTCCTGCAGTGTTCTGATCCCTGCGGATTTACACATCTCTGAAACATACTATACAGAACAGTGTCTGTATGATAAGTGGCCTTTTAACTTAAAACTCACATATGGACAGTTCATTTATTTCTAAAGCAACAAAGTAAAAATAAACCAAAAAAAAAAGGATAAGAAAGAAAAACACTGGAAAACATCAAGAGCTTCTTTGCATCAGAGTATTGATAAACTTCAGCAGAAACAACAAAGCATTAAAAAAAAAAAAAAAAGGACCAGGTTTTCCTGCTAGATGAGAGGGAAGGGGAAAATAGGGCACTAAACACCCTACAAAATTATTGGAATTAAGAAAGCAGAGAAACAGAAAGATCCTATATTAACCACATTCAGTGCCAGAGGGCTCTCCGTCACTAAACGAGGTTGAGGTTGCTCCATTCCAGGAAAAGTCTGGGGTGTCGTTCTCTGAATGCATATTCAGCCAGGCTAACTTGCTCTAACGGTTAACTGGTGACATAGTGCTTAGTGGCAGGCTGCCCGTAGACTCTGTAGAAATCCTGTCGTCCATGCTGCTGGGATGCATCGATCCATTCTCTGACAGCGAGTCCTGGAAGCGACTGAGTTACTGAAGGGGTGGGTGGGAGTGGGTGGGAGTACTCCTGCGAAGAGACTGTCCAGGGGAAGTGGCCAGACCTGGGGTAGGTCTGATGGCCGCCGTGGTTGGTCACAGAGGAACAGTAACAGTTGTCCACGGAGCAGACCAGGATCTTGCGGCCACCATACTGGGAAAGGACCGACTGTTGAGATGATGTGCTGTTGGGGTAGTGGGAAGGATTGAAGACCGAGTTGGAGTGGACCGGCTGTGGGCCGCTGGGAAGTCCTACTATGTGCTGGGTGGAGCTGCAAGGCACCATGGGTTGCACAGACTGCCCTTCGCCAGCGGAAGATCCCTGGCTTATGTACTGGCCAGTAACCGTTCCGGGTGGCGGCTCGAGGAAACTTCCCTCTGGGAAGGCAGCTGAATGCTTGCGCTTTTCCGCCCCGGAGCTGCTTACATTGCAAGGATACATGGGGATGCTCTGCAGGAATGGCACAGGGGTGCTGAAGGGGCCTGGGGAATAGAGGAAACACGGAACACTCATGACCATGACAGTAATTCTGTACTGAACCAAACATTATAGAAAAAGAGACTAAAACCCCCCACCATACAGTAACACAGCAAATACAAATACCTCTGGTGGGTACATTTACATGTCTCAGACAGGTCTGCAGCCCTGTCTTTCCCTATTACCACTTAGCAAACAGTGCTTCCACTGCAGCCAAGGATTCTGGGTAATGACATGCAAATGAGCACAGTGCACTCAGCACGTCACATTATGAGATAAATACAAGTCATGCATAGATGGAAACAATGATTGAATAAAAACCAGAAGGTATAATGACCATTTTACCACCTCCTCTGTTGAATTTCTCACTTTACTTTAAAGCCTTAAACTCCGCTCTGATCCTTACTTCCATTTTTATGATAACCTTCTTTCTACCCTAAGCAGTATTCAATTGCTTTACTGGACTACTCTCCCCCTCTGCAGGGAGGCTCTTCCATACAACTTTGTGTGTCATCTTTAGTTTGTGAATAAAGAAACAGTCAAGGATTAGAATCTGTGTGTAATGCTGAGGGCAAATAAAACATTTAGTAAGATTCATTACCAAATGTTCTCAAAATTATTTCCTCTGTGCCAAGACGACCTGTTTAAAGGTTTTCTATGAGGGTTTTTTTAAATGTATTTTAAAAAACAATAATACACAAATCATGCCTGCTCCAAAGGAATACAATGTGTATTTTTCTCTATTTTATATGGTTTGCACCTTGCTACGTTTTGACAGATTTCTGAAATATAGTACCAAATACAAATATATATATTTTTTTTTCAATGTTCATAAATCGAGAGTCCATGCCCCAAACAGTTTCTAATAATATACATTAACATTTTTGTCATGTTTTTCCTGAAATAGGTTTTCATGCTTGCCAAGAACTATTAAGACTGTAAATCCAATTGAACAATTACGAAATACCAACTTTGGCTGGTTGGGAGGAGCGGCTCAGTGAGTAAAGACTGACTCTGTAAACAGTGAGCTTCACGGCAACCTGGTTCAATCCTGCTATACGCTCCTTGTGACCTGGAATAAGTCACTTTATCTCCCTGTGCCTCAGGCACCAGAACATATGTAAGGTGAGTGTAAGCTCACAGGGACGGTGTCTGTAACATTCCTATGTGCTGCGTACCGCGCACTATATACTGTAATGGTGATGCGCTTTCAATCCTAAAAGCACTATATGAAATAAAGTTATAATTCCGATACTGCTGATTTTACCAATGATCAATCTTCCTCACATTTACTCTACCTGACGTGCCATGGCCTTACTATTTTTCAGATTTCCCTGCATTAGGTTTGTGAAGGTAAATTTTAAGGAATCCTATAGGATACTATAGTTTTTTTTCCTGAAAAAGACCTAAAATAACTCTTGCTCTCTGTTCACACTTCTTCTACCTCACTACACACTTCCTCTACTTCACTAGGCAGCACAGTGCAACTTTCCATGCCGACTACAAAGAGTCTTACAGAAAAAGGCCCCATCATTAATGTTCTCAGATCAAGTTCTTTGCAGTCTAATAATGTTATTATTGGTCTTATTCTGCAAGACGCGATAGTGCCAATCTGCCGCTATTGCACGGAAAAGCCGTATTGAGTGAGCAGCCATATTAATGTAGGTTTTGGGCTCATTACCTGTGGGAATAAAATACGCAGAATTAGTGAACGGGAAAAACTAGAGAAGTGAAAACCGACATCCTACTGAAGAGTATTGTAAAGTCATCTATAAAAATAACAACGTGCAGGGGAACCGAATCCTTAACGGTCTCACAGCTCTCCCCAACGGGGGCAAGATATTCACGACGGAAGAATATCAACGCAAAAACGTTTTCTTTTGGCGACCTGCCCAAGGTGAGGCACAACATACCTTCCAGCATCTTCCTCAGCTGCTTTTCTTTCTTGGCAATCTCATTTAGGAAGAGCTTGGAGTTTAGGTGCCCAATTTTGGGAGGAGGAAGGCTGCCCCCTGTGCAGTTCTGAGTCCTGTGGTATCACAGAAAGAACAGAGCGGGAGTTATTCGACTCTGCAAAACGATGGGCATTTAAATCACATCTCTACTAAAAACAAACGCCCCATTTGCTGATACTCGTATCATCAAGAATTCAGAACCCCGTGATCTGGACGGGTATAGCCACAGAAATCAGGGACACGGTGGGTCCAACTCATTTAGAGATCATCTCTGTTAATCGCACCAAACACCATCCAAGTCACTGCAGCCTGACTAAAGCGATACTTTTGTAATCATTAATAACCACCAATTTCTATGAATTACACTCACTAGAACCTTCCTCACCCCCTCCCCCTCACCAGAACCCATAGCTCTGAAAAGCAAAGATGTGTGACCGGAGCGTCAGAATAGAAGACACACCCGTGTCCAGCAATGCATTGTGTATACACAACCTGTCATGGAAACGGAGCAGAGGAAGCCTGTGGAAGCTTGTTGCAACTAACTGGGGGGGAGAGGGGGGGAGGGGAGGGGGGTGAACTCCAGTCCTCAAGGGCCACTAACAGCTCAGGTTTTCAGGATATCCCTGCTTCAGCCACAGGTGGCTCAATCATTGACTGAGCCACCTGTGCTGAAGCAGGGATATGCTGAAAACCTGACCTGTTGGTGGCCCTTGAGAACTGGAGTGGCCACTACTGATCTAGAGCAGGGGTGCTGAGCTCCAGTCCTCATGCCCCACCAACAAGGGCAGGTTTCAGGATATCCCAGCTTCAGTACAGGTGGCTCAATCAGAGGCCCAGTCCTCAAATTTTGCCAATCAAAGGCATGCTCCTTCTTCTGCCTGTCTTTACAGTCCCCAATAACTCAGACTAAACAACTCGGGGATCATCAGCTCAAGTAAACAATACACTGAGCCTAGGATAAAATCGCCTGATTGCAAAAGGAGATTTTACCTGTCCATCAGCATCTTCACCGACTTCGTATTCTAGGAAGCAAACAAGAGACTGGTTAGTGATAGCACTGCGTTCGTCTGCTCTCATTCGGAGCTGCTGCTGCTGCCGCCGCACTGAGTGCGCGAGGTATTATGGGCGTGTGGAAGACCGCTGCTGTTTTATTAAAAACCTACAAGTTCCCCTCTCAAGAATTGAATCAATGCTACATTCACATTTTTAGAGAATAGATATTGCGTAAGTGTTTCTATAACCTCGTCATTTCGTGCACATTAGCAATATGTCTTCTAAGCCGCTCTCAGCCTCGCTTATGTACTTGTACTACTTAAAGAGATTAGTATTAAGTAGGATTTAACCCTTCACTGTCAACCGCGCCTGCAAGAAATGGTGGCGTAAGGCGTTCACTTTCACAGACCTTCTTGAACAGATGCTCCCCCCAAAAAAATAATAATTCCCCCCTAGGTGGGAAGCAGGGGGTCTCTGGAGACAAGCCGTGTTCATTTCAGCTCCGGGGACCCCTGCTCCCTGCGATACTTACCTCCGTAGGGGGTGCGGGTAGCAACTCCGCAGGTTTATATCTTCTGGACATGCGGGCCAATAGGAAGCCACATGGGATGATGTCACAGCTTCCTATTGGCCTGCCTGACGAGGGGGCTTTACATACGCCATTTTGATAGCACCACACAGGCCAGCCAGAGCTGCTACCGGCACCTCATGAGGAGTTAAGTATCTCAGGAAGCATGGGGTCCCCCGGAGCGGAAATGAACACAGTTCAGCTCCGGAGACCCGCCCCGCCCTGCTTCAAACAAGAAAATAAATAATAATAATAAATATAAATAAAATCAGGATTGCTGCTTTGAGGCATTAATTAGGGGAGATGGTTCTAGATCAGGAGCGGCCAACTCCAATTCTCAAGAGCTACCAACAAGTCAGGTTTTCAAGATATACCTGCTTCAGCACAGGTGGCTCAGGTGAAGACTGCATCACCTGTGCTGAAGCAGGGATATCCTGAACTATTGGTGGCCCTTGAGGACTGGACTTGGCTGCCCCTGATCTAGACTGTAAGCAGCAGCCACCGCCATTTTGTACCAGTATGTATGTACTACCAATAAATACTTAGTTTCCTGTTAATTTTTTCCATCAATTGACAGTTTTATCACCGTCTGTGTTTCCGCCCCGGGTTGTAACGTGCTGCAGGATGAGTGCCCGCCACCCAAGCCAAAAGATATGAATAACCATGGATACATCCATAGGTTCAGGTCCAATACAAACCTTCATGAAGTTGATGTCCTCAGTTTTGTCGAACATGACCTGCACAGAGCTCAGCAGCTTCTTCGCCTCCTGCATGCGCTCATTCAGCTGCAAAACCTGTGCCGCGTTCTCGTTGCAGAACTTGGCTTGGGCCTTATCCAGAATGTTCATGGTTTTCCTCAGATCCTCGTCCAGGATCTGGTGCAACTTGTCGTACTGCTGGCGCACCTCGTCCTTCAGCTGGTTCACTTTTTCCTGCAGGAGAGAGCCAGGCGAGCCATCAATGAACGGTACAAAACATTACTGCAGGGGTTCTCCAATCCTGCACTCAAGAACCCCCAATAGGTCCGGGTTTCAGGAAATCCCAGCTTCAGCACAGGTGGCTCAGTCTGAGCCACCTGCGCTGAAGCTGGGATTTCCTGAAAGCCTGACCTGTTGGGGTTTCTTGAGTGCTGGAGTCGAGAACCCCTGCATTACCGCCTTTGAAACTTGAAGGTGCACTTACCCCCTCACATCCCCAAATGATCTTGAAAATGAGCATAAGATGTCCTTTAACCCTTACTTTTATTTTTGTACCTACCTATTTTGTATGTATAAATTTATTTGTATAGCGCCCAGTGTACTCAGCACTTTACAAAGAGACAACACAGTGCAGGGAATTATAATACAATAAGTGCAACAAAGTCAGAGAGTAGGAAAGGAAATCCCTGCCCCGGAGAGCTTACAATCTAAGCAGTATGTTGGGAGACTTAGGTCGTGATTATACAGAAAAATGCGCGCGGCGCTGTGCGCCTGAAAAACATAAAAAAAATAATAACAGCGCTTATACCTGTTGCGTTGTGTGCGCCGCGTGGAACTGCAGGGCGGATGTCTCCTGCAATCCTCAGATTTGTTCTTGGCTGCCGACGCCGCGTCACGTGAGCGGTTCCAGCCAATAAAAACGAACCGCTCACGGCCACGCCTCCGCTTTGCCGTTTTCCTGGTGTAATCAAGATGCCGCTCAGCGGCAGCGTGAGGGTAATGTCACCGGATCGCGCCGACGCTCAGCGGCATCTGGTATAATCGAGCCCTTACAGAGACAGCAGGTGAGGGAATAAGAGCAGTATATGGCAGTGCTTGACGACAATGGTTGGTAGGAGTGACAGTGGGTGTGGGACAGTCGCCATGAGTCCAGGCTATTTAAATGTTTCATTTAAGAAGTGGGTTTTAAGGTTTGTCTTAAAGGTGGGGAGGGAAGGTGCTTGGGGTCTAATGATTTTTGATTTGTTATTTTTTTAAAGGCCAAAAGCCTGCAGTAGAGTGTTTACATGTCAACTTCTGCTGTGTATTCTTGCTCCACCCCAGCAGAGCTGTTTGGCATGGGTACATCAAACTGCCTTACCAGAGAGGCTGTTTGATCCGCATGAGATCATTTTTATAAATCAATGAGCAGGGAAAATCTAGAAAAGTGGAAGCTGTTGTCCTATTGTACAATATAGGGGGAGAAATCTCTACTCAAGGAAAAAAGAAACAAGCACATTTAATAACCATATCAAGCACATACTTAGCAGAGAATGTATGTTATCCTAAAATTAAAGGCAGGTCTTCTGTTTCTTTTTATGTATTGAAAAGGTGGTCTTACAAATCATTTTTCTTACCTCTAAATCAGCACAAAATAAATGCAATAACCACTGGGAACATGTCAGCGGCCGTTTGAGACTGAAGTTATAATCCCTCTGCCGTTCCCTGTGCTGAAAGTGGGGATGTGGGTCAGAGACTGGCCAGGCTGGTAAGACCAGCACTGCAGTTCTCTGAGCAAGGAATGGGAGGGAATGGAATTGTAGCTTGCACACAGAAAATTACCTGTACTACATCCCGGGCAGAAATGGAAAGTGACCACAAAAAAAAAAAAGGCCTGTCAGGAATATAAAATTCATTAAAACTTTCAGATATTTCATATTACAGTATAACAGTAACAATTTGTGCCCGATCATTTTGTTTTAGTTTCAGCAGGTAAACCAATTTCCGTTACAAGGTAATTAAAGATGCACAAAAACAAATACAATTGCTTTTGTCCTTTTACTAGCATAATACAGGGGTGGGCAACTCCAGTCCTCAGGGGACACCAGCAGGTCAGATTTTCAGGATATCCCCGCTTCAACACAGTGGCACTGAGCCACCTGTGCTGAAGCAGGGCATCCAGAAAAGGTGACCTGCCGGTGTCCCTTGAGGACTGGAGCTGCCCACCCCTGGCACAATATGTTCTGCTCGAAAATCTTTCCTGGTGCCCAAAAACAACCACACTATGTATCCAGGTGTTTCTCATAACATTTAACTAAAACATTGGATTCTTTACATACTACAGTGGCACCTCCAGCACCCAAAGCATGAATGTAACGAGTCTACAAGACAAGACTGGTTTTATTGCGTTTATACGTCAACCATGCAGCTGGGTGAGATGAAACAACTATAGATTTATTCATGAAATTCAAAACATACGTATGCCAGGACCAAGCCAATCTGTTATTTTATTATGCAACAGAGGTTTCTACAACAGCTAAGACCCCGGAGGTATGCAAAGGACATGTCCATGCAGGAAACCCACCTGGTTCTGATGCGGGTCGCGTCTGTGACTCTCAGACTTTTTACTGGAACATCAGAGGTAAAGATAAAAACAAGCCCAACTCCTGCAATGGTTTCACAAATGGTTTGGGGTACCACCACTGCCTTCATTACCTCCCCTCCCGCCCCCCCACTATCCTCACCATTTTTCAGTAGTAATCAGATTTGGAGAAATGTTCTCACCAGGAATAACACCATATGAAGGTAACCGCACTGGTTACAATCCCATTACTTTTACGGGAATAGGGCCAAACACCGTGAAGTTGGTCAAATTTACAGTCTCCAGAAGGAGATCTGCGCAGAAAGCATGGGAAGGATTATTAACAAGGAGTAATCCAAGACGCCTACTTATTTTTTAATATAGAACTGAAGCAGGGGATCTCCGGAGCTGAATCCCATTAATTTCAGCTTTGGGGACCCCCTGCTTCCAGAGATACTTACCGCCAAAGTAGGTGCCAATAGCTGCTCCGGTTCAGTAAGCAGGGATTCCAAGTTTGAAGCTCCCGCGTCACATGGGCCAATAGGAAGCCGCACCGATGGCAACGCGGATTCCTATTGGCCCGCTGGGCCTGAGATCTCTGAACAGCAGACTTATTGTGAAGCCTGGTAGCCGAGGAAAGCAGCCACCAGCACCTAAATCGCAGGTATGTATCTCCGGAAGCAGGGGGTCCCCGGAGCTGAAATGAATGGGGTTCAGCTCTGGAGACCCCGCGCTTCAACTCTGTATATATATTTTAAAAAATTGACATTTCGCAAAACACGCTGCCGCCTTGGATTGCCTCGCTAACAGGCCACAAAAGGGAATGTTTGAAAAGTTGATTAGTGATAGATCCAACACGAGTTGAACGCACTAATCCATGCCAGCAATTTCTTTATCATATTAAAATGTGCTACATCATTCGAGAGATTAAAAAACAAAATCAGTTCTCAAAGACAGATGATAAATTAAGGCAGATTTTTTTTGTAAATAAAAGGTTTCATCCTTCCCAGCCAGTGCCGGATTAAGGGGCGGGATGGCCGGGCACTTGCCCAAAGCGCCAACCAAAACAAGAGACCAGCGCGCTCTCATACCGTGGTGAGGCGCCCCACCCCACTGTTCCCAGCCAAAATGTGCTTACTATTCCTCCATGTTTTTTTAATCACATTTATAGCATTACGTGTGTGTGTGTGTGTGTGTGTGTGTGTGTGTGTGTGTGTGTGTGTGTGTGTGTGTGTGTGTGTGTGTGTGTATATATATATACCAAATCAAACTCGAGTTAATTGGCTTTTTGTTTTGAAGGGCCTTCTATTATTTGTAGAATATGGAAAAGATATGTGTGTGTGTGTGTGTGTATGTGTGTGTGTATATATATTTCTCCTTCAAAACAAAAACAAAGCCAATTAACTCAAGTTTGATTTCGTCTTCTGGTTGCTGCCACTACATATTTGAAGTCATAAAAGCCAAAAAGCTTGGAGAGTCTGCTGACTTGTGACATCACCAAGTTATATGCATGTATGTACAGTATGTCTATCATGTTCTATTATAGTGCTATCCATGTATATAGCGACATTAGGGCTGAGATGTAAAGAGGGCCAGATAAGTGTACAGCCAAAAGAGAGAAGGATCATTTTATAAGTAACAGGATTTAATCGGAAGCCAGGAGAGATGCAGAGTCAGATTTAGGAGACAGTAAAGTGATTTTAGCAACAGCATTTAGGCAAGTTTGTAGGGGAAACAGGTGGGAGGCAGGAAGGCCGAATATGAAGGACTCCTGCCTGCATTACCGAGTGGGCACAAGTTTTTATTTGTATTTATGTTAGTGGGATTTAGCTCAAGAGCTATGGTCAGCCAGATTAGTGCTGCAACCTTTAGATACAGTCAAACAGGATGAGTGTCACAGTGCAGTCTGTCACACCATCTGTGTGTGGATTTGCCTTGTTTATCTGTATACACACACACACACACACACACACACACACACACACGGATAATGTCTACTGTGTCCAAGATCCTGCTAAAAATAATTTCCTTTAGGTTTAAAAAAAAAAAAGACACTGTGTTGTGGGAACTGTGTTGTTCGGAAATAATCAGGTGTGATCTTGGTCTGAGTCTCCACTTACTTGTAGTAAGGTCAAAATAATAATATCCTACTCATATTGTTCATCTGCCCCTATGAAAGCTGAAATGCATGATTGCCTCTATTATAACTGCAAAGCTTTAGTAGCGATGGACACTGCAGACGTCTTCCAAAAACTGCACAGAGCTATAATGGAAGACCGATCGGTCACTATCTCCCCCGGTGTTCCTGGTATTTAAACAGGAGAGTATCCATGTTATAAATGAAATCATATAACTAATATGTACGTGCGTGTTTCACATGATCTGTACTTTTGTGAGGTTATACGCAGAGTCACAGGTGAAATGTCAAGCTTCAGTGCTTAGAACCTATCACACCGGGTTTATTTCTAGACTTTTTAAGTAGTAAGATTTTTTCATGCACCTTTGGAAGACTATTGACTATTGAGACATTTCTCTCTCCATTACAGAGGTAAATGAGAATACTCACAGAAAGTGTTAGGACCTGCATAGTGGTCATGCCGTGATGTGGCTGCAGGGTTATAACGCTATGTATGTATGTATATATCTTTATCGCGCCGTTAATGTACATAGCGCTTCACAGCAGCAATACACGTGACATAATATAAATAATAAATAATACAAATAAGCACTTCAGACATAAACGTGACATTTAGGAAAAGGAGTCCCTGCCCCGCAGAGCTTACAATCTAATTGGAAAGTAGGAGGAACGTACAGAGACAGTAGGAAGGTGTTCTGGTAAGTGCGTCTGCAAGGGGCCAAGGTCGATGTATGAGGTGTATAACTACAAAGGGTTTAAACCAACGAATTTAACTCAACATTTAAGTATATAACTATATATTTGTTGTCATATTGGATGTAGCATTGGGTATTTTTGTCTTTTGATGTATAGATTTGGTCACACCCAGTAGCACTCCTTTTCACACAGATATATATGATATGATGTGGTGGGTGTTAGAGCCTGCAGGGATTGTGTGTTAATCTTTAAAACAGCAAATCGCTGACACCTCAAACAAATGTTATGGGCCAAAAATACAAAATCAACTAAACTTCAATAGAGAATGTTAAATAACTGCTAAAAATGACATTTATTTGCCAATCACTAACTGAGGTGCGGAACCATTAAGTTAATTTCAGATAATGCTAGACAAGGTCAAAAAGTATTTGATTTATTTTGTGTAAATGGTGCAGATTTGTCCTTGAAATAAGCTGCCATTTAATGTAATGACAGATCCCAGAAAGTAACACACCAGATAATGATGGATATGGGAATCTAATTAGTCAAAGAATCCACTATGTACACACCAGTCCTCAAGCCACCCTCCCCCCCCCTCTTCCCCCCCATGGGCAGGTTTTCAGATTATCCCAGCTTCAGCACAGGAGGCTCTGATTGAGCCACCAGTGTTGAAGCAGGAATATCCTGAAAACCTGACCTTTATGGGGTGCTTGAGTACTGGAGTTGAGCCCCTCTGATGTAGGCCAATGTTTTTGAAAGGGCACAAAGTTTATTAGGGAGAGGGAGTGGCTCAGTGAGTAAAGACACTGACTGGCACAGAGTTTGAAGCAGGGGAACCTGATTCAATTCCCGATGTTGGCTCCTTGTGACCTTGGGCAAGTCACTTTATCTCCATGTGCTTCAGACACCAAAAACATAGATTTTAAGCTCCACGGGGCAGGGACCTGTGCCTGCAAAATGTCTGTTAAGCGCTAAGTAAAACTAGCAGCGCTATACAAGAACATGCTATTATTATTAAGGCAAACGCAAGAACCGACAGGGGTTATTATTGAGTGATCTCAATAGAGAAGCAAATGATATTTGCTGCTCCTCCTGGCCACGCAGACTGGGCGCCCACGTCCTTCACTCACCCAGAAGGTTCTGCCCATTTCACAAACTCCCTTGTTTAGCCATTTGAAGGAGCATCCCGAAAGTGTTCAGCCCATTCCCATCCCATCCCATCCCACTGAGCCAGTGATCATTCCCATCATATCATTGAACCTGTGATCATTCCCATCATATCATTGAACCTGTGATCATTCCCATCATATCATTGAACCTGTGATCATTCCCATCCCATCCCACTGAACCAGTGATCATTCCTTCATTCCCATCTCATCATTGCCCCCCCCCCCCCTCCACTGGAGTAGGTGAGCGTTTATGGCTCACAGAAAGAGATGTAAGTATTAATATTTCACACTGGGGTATTTGTGCACCCACAGTTTACCTTTACAATAAGGGAACTTTGTTACTAGCTTTGACCAGCTTTTAACTGCACTAAATCACAAATAAGAATATGCTTAATTTATTTAACCCCTTCAGGGCTCTCACATATTTCACAAAGTTTAGTCCATAGGACAATAAGAAATTACATATTCAGTGTAGGTACCCGCTAAACGGAGGTTACCTTGACGAGGTTGGCAGCTTGAACCTGTTTTGATCAATAGATGCAACCAAAGGACTCCTTTGTTACACAGACTTAGGGTCTAAATGTAAACATGTCACTAGTATATTTTAGCCCAATTGGTAGGAGCGCAGAATCTGTTCTTTGTTTCCCATAAATGTAATTGCCAATCCTTTTACCAGCAGCAAGCTTCTAAAGGGAGGAGGAGCGCAGGTAAAAGTACAGTATGTGTAGCCCACTGTGTAAGATTGCACATTTAACTCAGTTAAGTGCGGTAAAAGCGGTGTAAAATGGTAGGCATACATTTACAGGGATCTATGTTAAAGTGGATAAAGAGCAAAAAGTAACACACAGAGGGCACATTTGCATGTCATTACCCAGAATCCTTTAGGGCAGTGGAAGCATGGCATGCTGTGTTATTATGGGGTTAGGCAAGTCTGTGGGCCAGTCTCAGACATGTGAACGTGATCAGCGTTTTTTTTTTTATCACTGCCAGTGACAGTTATGTGGTAAAATGAAGAGGTTGCCCTCCCATGTGAAGGAAAGGGGATAATGTGACAATCAGCATGAATAGCGCAAGACCGCCAACAGAACACTGGTATTTCCGCATGCAGCTTGGTGTGGGTTATGTGTCTGTGTAAACAGCAGGTGAGGCGGGTTGTTGTTGAAACCATTCCAGCTCCCGGCTCCCAAACTGCTAGAATATGCACTGTATAAGAAAAAGGTAAACCTACGGAAATCCCCAAAATCTACACTAACCTCAACCAGTCTCTTGTCCGATTCCAGTTTGTAGAGCTGGTCTTCAATGTCCTGCTCCCGTTCTTCCAAGCGGTCCTGCTGCTTGATGAGCATCTTCTGCAAGACAGAAGAAGACCAAGATTTGAGGTCAGTAAAAACCAGACATGGACAACACTAAGATTTTTTTTATTTTTTTAAATTAGGATCACAGAACTTAAATTCATTTCAGCTATAACCGAATGATAAAACATGATGAATGACCATGGTCGGTACACCACACAAAAAAGGGTTAAAAGTTATAGTACATCATTTCACACTTCTTAATATTGTTGTGCCTTTTGTACAACCACAAATACGCCCCCTTTTAGGGCGAGTCAGAGAGAGAAAACAGAAACATGGGTATGGGCAAAGGGTAAAGAGAGTCGTTAGACCGCTGGCTGATTGCCCATGAAACAATTAAATCCATATAAGGCAATATATTAAAACAGGGGTGCGCAAACTTCTTCCCCGTGCGCACCCATGTCTGCCCTCCTCGGCGCCTCACACCCCCTGCCCCCACTGGCGTCAAATGAAGCACGGGGTCATGCGAAGTCACGTTGCCATGTTAACGTGACATCACGTGACCCCGGGTCTCTAGAAGGGAAGTTTGTTATAGAGGCCTTGCGCGGTACCCCGCCGGCGTTTAATTTAAAAGCCGGGTGGGGGGGAGAGCGCATAACTTCTGCACCCCCCCATAAAATCTAGCGCCCCCCCAGTTTGCACGCCCCTGTATTAAACAAAGGAAATGTATTCTATTTCCATCACAAGTGGTACAATATACACACTTATTGATTAGTAATTTGTATTTACAAGGTTCTGCAATGTGGCATCTGCTGAGGAGCCGAGCCTTGCCCTTTCCTTTTGCCCTGAAGATGTCAATTGTCACCTGGTAATAGTTGTTTGGAGGTTGGTGGCCTGTCCTCCCTGGGTGCAAACTCACTCCTCCCCACTTCTTACGTAAAGAAAAAGAGAATTGAACAGGACGATTCTATATCTAAATGGGTGTTATAAAACTGGATATTGTAAACCAGTATACCGAAAAACAAGTGTAATTACCCCCAAAAATATAACGTACCAAAGTACAGTGAAATATTAATACCTCGAGTTTGAGAATGTAGATATAACTTTCACCAAAGAAATGTGAAATAAACAATTTTAGTGATAAGTGAAGTGAAAGAATAGCAGCTCTAGTCCCTTGAGATGGACCGTTCTCTGGTCCCAAAAGTGGTATGTCGTCTTCCAGGTAAGGGATCAAGTGAAATATAAAATAAAGCATACAAATAATGGTGTAGCCAGTAATATAAGTGTGTTCCTATCTAAAAATTGATGTGTTGGTCTCACTCACAGATTCCTTCTAGGTTAAAATGGCATATCAGTGATCCACCTCTGTCTGATGGGAGCACTGGAATGGACCCACTGGAATATATGTCTTTAAAACCACTTTCAATCCAATGTTTTCACCCGAGAAACAAAGAGTTCGCAATGATGTTGTATAATAAACAAGATGGTGGTCAGTCTTCGATTGAGCCACCTGTGCTGAAGCAGGGATATCCTTAAACATGACCTGTTAGGGGTGTCTTGTACACCACTGGAATACACAAAAATGGTAGAAGTGATACCTATAATCGCTAACGCGGTTAAAAAGAGTGCAAGCTTTCAGGACCATGAACATCCCTCCGTCAGGCAGATTGTGTACCTCGAGTAGTCGAGTGAGCTCCTGCCACACATGGGATAAATCAAACAATACCATTTATCCGAGAGCCTGGAATGCGGAGACTCATTCACCAAGCTTAAAATACAGGAACAAAAGGCGTAGCTTTCTAACAATGAGCTTTTCATTCATTAAATACTACCAAAAATGGGAACCAAATAACCCAACGTTACACAGACCACAAAGAAATTGTGGTTTTACTGCTCTCCATTCACCAATATCTGCAGGTTTTGATTGTGACTAGAATGAGCAAGTAACATTTTGTTTCCAAGAGGACACGAGGTTTAGTTGTGCAGCAGGGATGTTTGCAAATAAAACAAATTACTTTAGATTGATAATCCCGGCCACACAACACTGCAATGTTGGTACTGTATTATGATTTGGCATTGGGGAAGGATTTGAAGTAAGCTTTTGACATAATGAGATGTCTTTATTTTCATTAGCTTCCATTTAATTTGGCTTACAGTGCGACTGGTATCAAAATAAAAATGTAGGCCTCATCCCCGGTACAGGATCAAGTTCAGCTGGTGCCAAAGTCTGTCCCGGCCTCCCGCCCACAGCAGATTCTGAGGAGATTCTGATGCTGGATATTCCTCTCGGCATTAATCCCTCAGAAAGCCCAGGCTGCCTGCTGGGATGTGAGCAGCTCGGAGGCGCAGCGAGGGCTGCGTAAAACAAATAAATAAAAGGGGAGGGAGTTGGGCGAAAAGAACGCCACCAAAGACTAATTTTGAGGAGATTATTAACGACAGTAAATTATTCCAGCTTCAGGAAAGGCTGCACTGATGAAAATAACAGCTGAATTATTGGCACTGGGGGAAAAGGCTGTCATCGGAACTTAAATCTGCAGTCAAAGACCACGCAAATTATTAGCGCCCTGCTTATTTTAATAAAGGCCCATCAGTGAAATGAGCCTTGTTAGCTGCTTGGCGAGTCAAAAACGGGTAGGCATTCCAAGTGCCCCAAACTGTTGGCATGGGAAGAGGTTTTAATGCGATTTTTATATCTCTTGGTTCCTTCCAGTGTTTTCCAAACCTCAAACACCTGCCTTTGTACGGTCAAGATGGGGTCAGTTTTTGAAATAAAACAAAGCTGCAAAAGTACAGTAATTGCAAAACGGCCCAGTCGCTGCTGAAGAGCTCTGCAAAGAAAGCAAGCAGATATGCAACTTCGGGCAGGGTCACAAATGGATGTTCACATGTATAAAAATAACTGGTGATTACATTCCAGACAGAGTCATCAAAACCATGCATTACAGAGGTGCTAGTGGCAAGGATTTTGAAAGCTCTGGCTTCCTTTGCCAGATCTGTGAACTTGTGCTACAAAAAAAATACATTTTGACAGCCAAGAATTGAAGGGTTTGTAGAGGTGGGGAGTAGCAGAGCGAATTTATTGGGACTTCAGGCAAGTAACCCCCTCTAAACATAGAGAAGTGTTGTGGCCTTTCCTTGGAAACTATGGAGGCCTTAAATGACAGAATATAAATATATATATTTAAAAAAATATATATTATGTGTGTATATATATATATATATATATATATATATATATATATACACAGTATATATATATATATATATATATATATATATAATTATTTTTTATTTAACTGTATGGTCTATTCACAGCTATACTGCATGTAGTTAAGGGAACAAAATACAGGCAGTCCTCGGTTATCCAACGGAATCCGTTCTGGAAGTAGCGTTGGATAGTGAAACCGTTGTAAAGTGAGTCCCATGTTAATCAGTGGCGGTGAGCGTTGGATTACGCATTCAGGCGTCGGATAATGCGTTCCAGCGTTGAAAAAAATGCCCATAGGGTTGCATTGTAAAGCGCTGAATATGCCATTTGCTGTAAAAAGTGAAACGTTGGATAGTGAGGACTACCTGTATTCTACATCTTTTTCTCATATGAAGTGAAAAATAAATTAAATCCCAAAATCAGAGCTGTGGACTAAGCTCAGTCTGATGGAATAAAAGACAAAACAGCTGTCTTTGAATGGGGCCACCGATCCCATACTTCCATGTCCCAGGCTCGTCTGTGTAATGCAGCAGACACAAGCTCAGATTTGTCCCTCATAATGCGTTATTAGACAAGTTGAAGCAACCGTGTGGTGACAAACTGCTGTTGCCATTACGTTTTCACAGCCAATAATGGGAGTTGACACCTGTGTGTGTTCCAGATCTGCAGACTTCCAAACAGAAATCCTGATCTGATGGATTAATATGAAGTCTTTGATTACCGCAGCAGAAAGGGAGCCTTTGTTCTAATAAAAATGCTAAATATTACCAAGACCACCTAACAGGCAGGAGATAGCGTTGTAGTTTGCCAATATGTCATGTGTATATTTCTATTAACTCATGAAAACTATAATTGTGTTGAGCGAAAGCTGATGGAACTTGAAAAATGTAATGTAATGAGTACCAAATATGGCACATGGCAGATTTTTGAGGGGGAGAAAAAAAAAAATAATAGGTTCAGATTTAATCATTCTCAAGTTGTCCAAATGAAAATCATTTAAAAAAAAAAATAATAAAAAAAAAAATGAGAGAGATTGTTAAAGAGTGTTAAAGCTGCAGACCAAGTAATATCCTACATGTGTTTTTTTAACATAAATCAGTTGTGTAATATGAGAAAATACTTGTAGCATTTTTTTAACCACTCTGAATGACATTTTTATGTATTATAATGTAACAAGCATTTTTTTTGTTTCTATAGCAACTATTTACAAAGTCACATCCCGTTCCTCTTCTGAAACAGGCTATGCACGCCCCTTTTTGAGCCCTGCCCCCTCTCTAGCAGTGCACCAATTGTATCTAGTGACAACCTGGTCACATGATCTTCCCCACAGAACTTTGCATATTTGGTCCGCTTTTGCTGCACTGACGGCCATTTAGTGAACCCCCGTTCCGGATCTTCGCCGATCGATCACAGGAGAACGGATCGAATGGCAACTTAGCCAATTACTTATTGTGTGGATTGTATTAATGCTCATTCTTATATTAAAGGTGTGGGGGGGGGGGGAAAGGGGGGTGAAGAGACACAGCTTGCACTGCTGCTGTAAAGAGTGTTAAACTAAATGCTGTATTTGTGTACATCAACACAGAAAGGAGTGTCACCCAGCAACTAATCTTTAGTACACACACCAAAAAAAAAATAAAAAAAAGCGGTACATCAATGGTTTCTAAAATGGATGGGGCTATGTTGTAACGTAATACAGTTATTACTACCTTGTTGAAATGCATTATTATAAAGTGCTATAATTAGAAAGGTGTTTGGTGTCACCTTGCTAATCCCCTCCTGCCTCATAAAAATTACTTCTCACCCAGAGGCCTCATCGCTTCTCAACGTTTTGGCTCAAGATAATAATCCAAACAGCAAAATGACAAACACCACAAAATATTCGACATTATATTTTGCCGTAAGTCGGGCGTATGTGTGCATTTTGGACCCAATAAACCACCTTTATGTGTTTTTCTCTTGTGCTGTGCCGGTATATTGGATCGCTAGGGATCCTCACAGGCTATTTACCCTTTGCCGTGCACCACACCTGCCTCTGTTGAGGCGCCTTTCATTCCCCCTCTCCCAGAATCAGATCAACCAATGGGAGAGGGAAAACACAAACGAATTGATGACATATTTGATAGATCCATATAAAGTGTATAACGTACGTGTTATATACAAATTCGAATGATAAATACAGGAATATATATAGGATGGCTGCACAATCACAAAGTTCCACGTTTTAGCAATGGCTTTGTGCCACATTATTCTAAATATCAGTAGGAAAATGCTCACCCTTTGGCCTGGGACCCGCTGCGCCCGGCGGTGCGGGCGGCCGCACAAGCGTTCCCCACCAGCAGGGGAATCCTCCCGAGCCGGTCCCAGTCCCCCCTCATGCTGTGACGCGTCAGCCGCTAGGGGATTCAAGAGAATTGTAATCCCAAGCGTCGACGCGTCACGTGGTGTGGCTGTGAGCCAATGAGGAGGGGAGGCTTCGGGAGGAGGGGAGGCTTCGGGAGGAGGGGAGGCTTCGGGTGGAGGGCTTCGGGGAGCGGGGAGGAGAGTGTGGAGGGAAAGCAGCGTGAGTGCCTGTCTGTGTCTGAGTGCCTATCTGTGTGTGTGTCTGTGTGTGCCTGAGTGTGTGTGTGCCTGAGTGTCAGCGTGTGAGTAGGGCAGCCTGCAGCAGCTCCCTCCTGCAGCCCGGGAGCCCGTGGAGGCTGGGGGGGGGGGGGGGAGGAGCGGGTACCTCCGCTTAAACCACGCACCCCTCCGCTTAAACCATGCCCCCTCCGCTTAAACCACGCCCCCTCCGCTTAAACCATGCCCCCTCCGCTTAAACCACGCCTCCCTCCGCTTAAACCATGCCCCCTCCGCTTAAACCACGCTCTCCCACTCCAGCCCCGGCTCCCTACAGACCGCATATCGCGGTCTGTGTCTGTCAGCGCCCCGCCTGTCTGCAGTGCAGGCGCGCTGACTGAGGGAGCGGGGCCTTAGCATTCTCCTTCATAGGTACCTTACACTTTGTCATTTTATCTTATCACAGAAAATGCCTATAGATGGAGCGCCTCCAGCAGCGCTTATAGATGAAGTACCTCCTGTAACACGTATAGATGGAGCGCCTCCGGCAGCGCTTATAGATGGTGTCCTGGAACAGGATTGTATATTTCTGTTCCCCCTTTGCAGCTCTGACTGCCAGCTCTCCTTATTTCAGTTGCATGCTTTCCCTGCTCTGAAACCAAACCGTGCCTGTGTAACTGCTGCATTATTGTTACATGTCCCCTCTCCACACAGCCTGTAGCTGGTTGCCCTGGCAACCTACCAATCCTCCTAGCTGAGATTGGGTTAACCCACCCCCCCTGTCTCTGCTGACAGTAGTTTGGTCCTGAGACTGTTCCTGTCTCCCAGGAGTCCCACACTTCCTTTTCTACACTAGCAGCCTGAGTGAGTACACCTATCTACTCCCTTGCAAGGCAATCTGTTTTGACCTCCCCCCCCCCCATACCAAAGCACCTTCACCTAGAGAAGCACTCTCTCACCACACAATACCATCTACAAGTACCTTTGATTTCTGTGACTTCCCCAATAAAGTTAAGAAAATATAAAAGGACTTGGTGTGCTTTCAAAAGGGGACGAGTTCAGCTATCTGGCCTCATTCATATCTTACATGTGACCCTGTGGTTCCAGTATAGATGGAGAATCACTTATAGATGGAGAATCACTTATAGATGAAGTACCTCCTTACTTTGACTATTGCACCCACCATGCTCACAGCACGTTACATCATCAGCATATAATGCGACAATGCAAAGCGCATGGGAATGGACCGACAGGAAGGAGTAAGTTTACCCATATTCCCCATATTTATAATAGCAATGCCCTCTGTGACTACAACATTGTACATGGAATTTTACAGAGACAATTCATTCCTTGTTTGAAGACTTTACAACCAAATTGTTTTGTTGCCCCAGGCACAGAGAGATAAGCGGACAAGTGCCTAAGGTCACAAGATGGGCACCAGTTTCTAACAAGATTCTCTCTGGGCAACGCAATGCTCTAGCGCAGGGGGGCTCAACCTCCAGTCCTCAACAGGTCAGGTTGAGAGGATATCCCTGCTTCAGCACAGGTGTCTCAATCATTCAGTGCTTCAGCACAGGTGGCTCAGTCTTCGATTGAGCCTCAGATTGAGCCAGCTGTGCTGAAGCAGGAACTGATTGAGATACCTGTGCTGAAGCAGGGACTGATTCAAGCACCCCTGCCTTAACCGGTCAATAAATAATGGTTTGTTTCCATTTTTTTTTGCCATATAACCGTGTGGCTCAAACACACCTAGATGTGATAAATGCAAAGATTCAGCGGCTTTTGTTTTTTTTTCTAATACGACTGTAAACTCCACGCTTCTCCCACCCTGTCCTGGTCAGAGAACCAATATAAGTAAGGGGAGGAGGAGAGGGCTCCGGCTGTGTCAACTCCTGCAAAAGGGAGAAGCCAGAGGAGAGGTGATCTCCTCCCCCCCCCCCCAGTCTCAGCTCAACATGTATTCAAACTTTTCTTTTTTTAAACCAATTACTTATTTAAAAACACCCCCACCCCCCCCCCCCACCAAAAGGCATCAAACACCCTGATGTGACCACTTTCATCCTTGCCATTAGTGCACTTTGCTCCTGTGAGGGATAGCCCTTTTGTTGTATTTAAAGCAGCAGTCCCTCTTTAATAATATAATACTAGTTTTTTTCCTTGTGTATATATAGTGTGGACAGTGTACACTGCCCCTTGGAGCTTACTGTGACGGTAACTTTGTGACAGGCTATTAATAATACACACCCAAAATATAACTGGGTTGAACTGAACAAGGCTTAGATATAAAATATAATTTATTCCTTGAAAAAGGTGAACACAACAGATTATACAAATAACAGACAAAATATAGACACTTACTGAAAGGTTTGGACAAGAAAGCCATCAGGATACAGGATGGGCCATTTCTTCCATAATTCAGGTTCAGATGTAGACATCACGACAATACATGAAGATCATGAAGACCATGCATGAAGACAATTGAGTAAGGGCTAACTCTGACTTATATACCATTTCAACCCTTTACTCTTAACCCTAGGTGCCGAGTTGGCTAGAAAAATCTCTTTGAAGTAGATTTTGGTTTCCCCTGTAAGTGTGAAGTACCACACTTAAAAACACTCAGTTCCTTTTGTTCCCGGCCCTAGTATAAACAATCAGGGCAGTTAACTTTTGATCACAGAGCTATGCTAATTCTTCCAGGATGCTCTTCCTGTCCTATTAGCATAGCAGATGGGGTCTGCATTTTCAGAGCAGATCCAAAATCCCAAATACACTTTAATATTTACACATTAAAATACCCGGCTCTGGTAGGTCCAGCGGGTCCAAACTTTCCAGACCTTAATGCTGGAAGTGGGACACTATAGGGTCCAAGTTTCAGCCCGCTGTGACCTTCGGAACCGGAGATATACAAATACCATATAAATCGTTTCATATTTTATTATAAAAATCTCCGTTAAAAAGAAATCTCAATTTTTCACTAAATCCCCATTGAAATCAACGGCACCATAGCGTTGAATGGCGGGCTCCGCGTTGCCGTCAATGGGATTTCCCGCCATAGGCTTTCAATGGGGAAACGCCGCCATTGGAGCCTATGGAAAAAAACACAAATCTTTACATTCGTCCACACTCCGTCTGGTTGGTCGGAGGGGGCTGGGAAGGGTCATGCATTAAAGCCAGAACTTGGGCTACATGCCACCCAAATCCCATCCCCCTGGTCATTCCAGAACCGGAGATATGGACTTACATTTTTCATCATTTTACACTTAGTCGTTTTTACGCCACACGGCTTTTCCCCATTGGAATCAATGGCCGGCGCCGCCATAGACAATGCATGGCGCACGCCGCCATTAGATTCAATGGGACCTCCGATCCGCCATTGAAGTCAATGGCGCGACCCTCCTTCTCCGCTCGACCCCTTACGGGGGTCTCTTATTCCTGGACCCGGTGTGGATCGTGTATGGGGGTTCCTAGGAGCTAGGGACAAAAAGAACTTTATTCCCAGGGGCCCTAGAACTTAAGATTCCCACGCCAATTGTCTTTGAACTTGACCGAAGTGATTAAACTCTTTTCAAAGACATTGTATCTGCTTTTGCGGTCTGCGGTTGGGATGACTGCCAACCTGTTCCTCGAGGCCAGCGTTGAGGAATCTCCATTGAAGTCAATGAGCCCATTGACTTACAATGGGAAACCGCCGCTCCTCCTCTCGGACGCCACCTGCTGGTCGTCGCTGGAAAACAGGTCCAAAACCGCTACTTCTGCCATTAGAAAGCATGGAGGCTCAATGGCGACCTATGGATGGCTGCAAAATGGAGCCTGAAAAGGCGGGAAAAGGGTACAAAGGGCTATAATCACTAAATTAACCTTAACCCCTTCCCTCCCGCATCAACCCTAGTGTATGTGTGAGTGCAAACACCAGGATAACACAATACAGTTATACAGGGGAATAAACATTTGGATACTGAAGCAAGGCAAAAAACACATTACTGGACCTCAGTCCAGTTAACCCCTTGCTTCCCAGGTGAGAGTAGAGGGGGGCCAAATGGGGTGTAATCCCTTTAATCCCGGGCCAAATCCTCTCCCTCATGACACTTACAATCTATTTATTGTTCCCCTGATTCAAAGTCAGTGCCATTGTTTTCAGAGTCAGTGTCTTTACTCACTGCGCCGCTCCTTCTGCCCAGTATCTATCTATATATAGCAAATGGAAATATTACTGTATGCTCATGTGCATGTCTTAGGCAGGTCTGCAACCCCGCCTTTCACCATTATCACCCAGCACACAGCACTTCCACTGCAGCAAGGGATTCTGAGAAATTACATGCAAATGAGCACACGCCACTTTTTGCTTCAAAACCATGCAAGAGGATGGCAGCGTGTGCGCCTCCGCTCCGTCTGGCTATAGCCGTAGCCTTAGGCTGCGCTTATAGTTAGAGCTACGGCGACGCCAGCCGTCGCAGTCCCTATAGAGTTTCCTGAACTCTGGTGCAGGAGACCAGAGAGCGACCGGGGGGGCGTGGCCGTGAGCGGTTCGCCCTAATTTGCTGAATCGCTCACGTGTGTGTGTCATATATAACAAATAAAAAGATCACTTGTGAGCACATTCACATGTCTTAAGACAGGTCGGCAACCCTGCCTTTCACCATTATCTCCTAGCATACAGTGCTTCCACTGCAGCAAGGGATTCTGGGAAATGACAAGCAAATAAGCACACAATGTATCACCTTTTGCCTGAAATCCATTTTACATGGAACCCTAATGAGCTAATGCTCGCTGTTAATGTGTGTGCGCCACAGCTTTATCAAGTAACGTTTCTCAAGGCAATCCTTTCTCAAGGCAAATGTTCTCAACTGTTGACATTATATATGCACTGGAATCCAGGTCATAATACTAAAGACGAGGTGGGGGTTGCAGACCCCAAACACCTGCACCCCGCAGCACGCAAACTGTTTCCTAAGCTCACCCCTGCTGTCTCTGCTGTAGCAGCGATGAGATATCCACATCTGTGCTACTCCTTCCCCCTGCAGATAGAGGCCTGGACTGCGCTCGCTGGAGAGGAGCCATGGCTAATGTCACAGTTTGACGTGTTCGCCAAAAGAGCACATCTGACTTTCTAATCAGTCACAGAAGTGTCTTGCAGACACCTCAGCCGGCCTCTCCTCTGAAGCTTCCCCCTCTCCTGCTATTCCCCCGCACTCACTGAACTCCCAATTATAGAATGCACCAGGTCCTCCCTTCCCTGCTCAGCAATGTCAATTATTTCAGTGATTATTTTCGTTTGATTAACTTTTTCGTTACAAACCTCGACCTCCACTTATAACGCACACAAATCTATCCCACTGTTTTTCTATCAATTTTTTTTTTATAAAACTATACAAAATAAACATGTTTTTTTTTTTTTAATTTTTATATGCGATAATTTTATTATAAATGATTCTCTGTTCTCATATTACCAATATAACAGGTACTTTTTTTTTTTTTTTTTTTTAATGGTCTAAATAATGCACTGTAACTTTTCTTGTAAGGGCTGCACTTTCTGCCGTAAGAAAAACAAAAAACAAAAACATCTGCAAGTGTCCCACCGGCCCCCCAAACCTGCTTAATGCACCCCACAGTCATGTCATACTGTGATTAAATTGTAGACAAGGATTCGGAGTAATGACATGCAAACCAAGCGCACGGACAGGGCCGGAGTTTTGTTGGGATCGGTGCAGTGGGGCTTCTTACCACCTCAAGAGCAGTATCTCCTCCACCTACGACCAGCGGCGGCGGATTTGAAAGTCTGCCGCCCCATGGCACTTAGCTGTTGCAGCTGCCTCATTACCTGCTGCCCCCCTCCACCTCCTGAACCGCAGCGTCAAATGACGTGGCGTCGCCATGGTAACGCAACATCATGTGATGCTGAGGAGGGCGGCAAATAAGGAGTGACTTCCATCAGGCCAGAGGGGCCCGAGAGCACCGCAAAGGTATATGGGCGGACATTTTTGCTGTCCCCAAATTTTGATGCCCTCGACCCGGGGGTCCTAGCGGGCCCAATGGGAAACCCACCGATGTCCCGGCACCCTGTGGCGTCACGGCAGAGGGGCCCCATGGTGACACTGCAGGAGGAGATGCCGCTCCGGAGAAGGTAAGAGACGCAGAGGCCCTGTGCGCTCTCCCGGGAATCGGTTTCATTGTTGGGGATTAGAGCGCGGGACCCTGTAACTGCGGGGGGCTCGGTGCCACTCTCAGCAGATTTAAACGTGTCGTTTCTGATTACTAAGGGGAGCTAAACAGAAGAAAGCACAAGGTAATTTTATTTCCAGCAGATCTGTTTGCTTTGGTGTTTATCCCCGAAAGACATTGAGAATATGCTGCTTTAAATCATACAACGTCATGAGCAAAAGACAAGTGTTGGTGCTTGCTCATTTTAGGGCAAACTTCACAGAGGCACCATCTGGTTTCTTATTGGTAACGTCAGTGAGTGTTTGTATAGTGTAGCACTCCCCTCCCCTAGGGACTATTTCAGTTAAGCGGCTAACGGCCTAAAATGGTTAACTGTGTGGCTCAGGCAGGCCAACGCCCCTCTCCCATCATATGGTGTTGGGTGACTGGGCTGAAAACAAGCCACTCCCACTTTATGCATGGTGACCAGTGACATCACTATCAGGTAAGCCGGATAGAAGCTTCTAGAGGTTGGGTTCCTTGGAGTGGCAGTTAGAGGGCCTCACAGTGAAGTTGTGTAAATAGGTTTCAGTGTATATATAAGTATATTCATTTTGTCCTGTCCCTGTTTGTTGTTTTGTAGTTAGGGAAAGTGCCCTATCCAGTTAGCATCCCTAGTAATGTATTAAAATAGCTCTCTAGATTCACCAAGAAGAAGCATTTCCCCCAATGGGGTTCTCCAAGTAGTGGCCTAGTCGCATCAGCCAAACCGTGAGGACTGCAGCTAACTCTGATCCCAATGAGAAAGAGCCGGGCTAATCCCAGAAGGGGGCCAGTTGAAATGGAGTAGAACGGACGCTACATAAGAGATGGCCAATATAGCTAACACGAGAAAGAACAAGTCTCAGAACTTCCCTAGAGTAAGAAGAGTGAGAGTTGCCTAGGGAAGAAGCATTGATGTACAAACCCTGTAACGTCACCAGTTTGGGTGTGTAACGAAAGAATGTTTTTATGTGAAGAGCATTATCCACGGTGGTCAATAAAGCTCATGTTTGTACTATAAAAGTGTCTGGCGTCCATCATTGTTCCATCTGCATATGTACACCCAGCGTGCACGGACCCAGCACCCTGAAAATGTCTGAGAGACTGAGCACAGCCATGTAAATATCCAACTCAATATAAACTCCTTTAGAGCTGGGCAAGGAGGGCTGCAAAACAAAGAAAGGTTATCGTTTCTTTGTGCCTCTCACAGTTACATGAGCCTTTACGTTTTGGGTTCAGTTACACACGCCATGGTTTATTGACTAAACAAAAACTCTGTGATAAACATCTGTATTTCAAGTCTCCAAAATAGACTATAACCTCTTTTGACGAATAAGTAATTGTGTCAATGCGGATGTGGGATTGTAAAACAGGAGTCTATCTTTACCATCCTTGCCCTTGAATTGCCACATGCTACAGGGTGGAAATTGAGAAGGAAAATCATGTAAAGCTGCCATTTTAGAAAAAATTGCAATATTTACAGCTATCCCAAATGCCATCAACCCCTTCCAATCCCCAGTATGGGAATATAACTCATACACTGGTGGAGAAATGTCCCATAAATATGTCAAGAGAATGGGGATTACATTAGACCCCATACATTATATTGTGAATTTCTGAGGAACCACAACTCTCTCTAATAGTGTGTCTGAGATCAGATGCATTGTAATGAACCCCAACCCTCTCTAATAGCGCGTTCGAGATCAGATGCATTGTAATGAACCCCAAACCTCTCTAATAGGGCTTTCGAGATCAGATGCATTGTAAATTCTCTGTATTTGGTACAATTTTCAAAAATGACCTGCAAATTGCATTAGGGATGCCTGGAGAACCCGTTGAAAACACTGACTTAAACTAGGGGTGCGAACACTTCTGCCCTGCGCCCTCCCTCCCTTACCTTCTATAGAGCGTCAAATGACGTAGCGGGTCATGTGACGTCGCATGACCCTGCGGCGCCATTTGACACAGCTTTGCCATGGCGACGCATCGTCTGAGTCAAGATAAGAGACAGTTACAGAGAGGCCTTGCGCGGTCCCCCGGCATTTAATTTAAATGCTTTCGGGAAGAGACCGGGGCCTCTACAAGCACCACCCCCCCACAAAAAAAAATCTCAGTTTGCGCACCCCTGCCTTGAACCACCATGGCATATCTCAATCCTGCAAGTGTTGGTCATTCTACTAATTATCCCTCTGCATTCTACACATTCATGTTGGGTTCAACATTTCGGTTTTCCTATTCTAGCTCTACCAAGCTAGACACCCAATTGATCATCTTCTAAGCTTTAACGTTCTCATCGTTATCAAGCAGGAGCAATCTATTCTATTTAAAGCTATATTTCCTGACCCAGAACTCCTGCTGCTGTGGGTTCTGCAGAAACGTGAAAGGTTCTCATGTGCAAACAGGAAGTAGGCGATTATTAAAGCGAAGGTTGATGTTTGTAAATGGAGCAGATTTTCAGCCCTATTGGATACTCTTCCACAGATTCATATTCCCCAATGTATTTTACTTCTGTGTAATATTGTACAAGCGAGACCTTGTGTTCTTTAATACTGATGTCATGTAAATCAGAGAGGAGTTATGCACAGATTATATAATGGGATGTATTCAATTCTGCATGCGTCACTTTTTTATATTGTATGCGAGTGTGTGTGTGTGTGTGTGTGTGTGTGTGTGTGTGTGTGTGTGTGTACAGTTGTGTGAAAAAGAAGGTACACCCTCTTTGAATTCTATGGTTGGTCACATTAGGACATAATAACAATCATCTGTTCCTTAGCAGGTCTAAAAATTAGGTAAATACAACCTCAGATAAACAACAACACATGACATACAGTATTACACCATGAAGCAGAGTACCTAACTTTAAGAATGCTACCCTGTGTAACCGGTCCAAGCCATGAAATATCCTACATGTGTGTGTGTGTGATAGATATAGATATAAATATATAAATATATATATATATATATATATATATATAGATATATATGCAAATATAGCTGTATGCTCATCTGCATGTCTTAGGCAGGTCTGCAACCCCGCCTTTCCCCATTATCACCCAGCATACAGCACTTCCACTGCAGCAAGGGATTCTGGGAAATGACATGCAAATGAGCACACAGTGTCACTTTTTGCCTCAATAACCATTTTTAACATGGTTCCCTATAGGCTTATGCTTGCTGCATGGTCACAGCTTTGAGCACAGCCAGGGTTAAGGTGCATTCCCAGAAAACCACCCACAGACAGCTGTTTCGACCTTGATGGGTCTCATCAGTGTGGGGTTGATTTTACTGGGAATGCAAGAGAGGCTATGGGATAGGCTAAACCATAATACTGAGTTAAGTTATGGTGAGTAAAAAAAGTGACAAAAACCCTCCACAGGAAAGCAAATATGCAAATATAGCTGTATGCCACCATAACTTAACTCAAAGCTGTGACCATGCAGCAAGCTTAAGCCTATAGGGAACCATGTTAAAAATGGTTATTGAGGCAAAAAGTGACACTGTGTGCTCATTTGCATGTCATTTCCCAGAATCCCTTGCTGCAGTGGAAGTGCTGTATGCTGGGTGATAATGGGGAAAGGCGGGGTTGCAGACCTGCCTAAGACATGCAGATGAGCATACAGCTATATTTGCATATTTGCTTTCCTGTGGAGGGTTTTTGTCACTTTTTTTACTCACCATAACTTAACTCAGTATTATGGTTTATATATATATATATCTCATTTCTGTAGTATTAGATAATACTTACATTTTATTTTTCAATTCAACTCTTATTGCCATTTTTATGAGTTTTAATATGCTGATCTTTATAGCAGGTTTTAGCCCCCCCCCCCCCCAGCAGTGCAAGATGTTTGTAACACTTTCCTGTTTCTGATCATTTGTTGCCAATGTTCCCAGCAGTTTGAGCTGCAAATTGTAACAACAAATGTTTCCTTAGTAATATAAGAATACATTGTGAGTTACACTGTCTGAAAGATTGATTGATTGATTGAAACTGAACGGCAGCCATTTAGTGAGCCCTGGGAAACAGGATCTTAGCCGACTGATCACGGGAGAAGGAAGCGATCAACAGCTTAGGTAATTCGTTTTCAATACAAGTTGAACGGCTGCATATATCAAAACAAAAAATATATACAGTATTTTTTTTAAGTGCCTCGTGGACTGCTGCTAAGACTTTAGTACATGTATTAGCTGGTCTATGAATTGAAATTACATATTTTATGTTTTAATAGGATTTAAGTAGAACAAACTGTTATAAAACAATGGTGGGGTTACATATGGAACATTTCATGTGATGAGCACAGGGTAATCGTTACGATGTCTTTGTAGTGGGTAGGGGTGGGAGCATTATGGTCGGGGTATGGGTTAGGTGCATTGTGATCTTACTTGTTTGGAGGGCAAGGGTTGGGGTCAGCTGGATTTAGTCCCGTCGGTGGCATGGTGGCCGGTCTGACTGTGGCAACAGTGGAGGCAATTGAATCGGAGAGGTGGGTGATTTTTTAGGGTTTTGGAGAGACTTTAAGAAGGTTTAGGAAGGGGTGGGGTTAGGGGAGATCATGGGCATTGGGGAGGGTGGGGTGAGGGAGGGGATAGAATGAGGTTACCGGGGGAATGGAGAAGAGGAGAGGAGTTTTGAATGGGCATGTGAAGATAGGAAAGGGGCAGATTCGATGTGGTGGGGAAACTTGTTGCAGTGGAGAGCAATAGCAATGGCAAAGTATTTTCTAATACGACATTAGAGGAACATTCTTCTTGTTCTTAAATCCCTTTAAAACAGTGACCAAAAATAAGAGCAGACGGCACAGCTGGCAACTAACTTCGGGGTTAAAGTGGGATAAGGATGCAGGGCAATCTTTCTCCTGACCTTCTACTAATATAACAATTATTACTATTATACTGGAGTTAGGTGACCACTATGAATCAGACACACCAGAGGGTCTATATTCTGTGCACGGGGTTTCTTATTTCAGTAAGAATGTGAAATACCCAACGCCTGCTAAGTTATGCCCAAATTCTATTCAATTTCTGATAATAATCACTGATTTATGTTCCTGCAACTTCAAAGTCGTTTTTGGTTTTGCAATTAGTACTAAAAATGATAAGCTGCAAAGGCTTCTTCCTTCACTTGTATTTCCTGAGGATACACTGATGAACAGGCAACAACTGACCCCAAAACACTCCCATGTGGGTGTTTGCAAGAATAAAAACCTCATGGGGGCTGTCGGCATAAATGTGATTGCAATGTATCCATCCATCTCACACGGTCCGTCACCATGCAGTGACCCGGCTAATAAATAGAAAAGTTATTTAGTATATTTTCAAATATATTTTAACAGAATTAACAGTGACTTTCTAAAAGCAGGTTGCACCCCACGACTTCCAATCCACATCCTGAAACGTGGCACTGAGACTATCCGGTGTGCAAACAAAATGGCGGTTTAAATATCTTGCTTTACGACAACGGGCTTCCCATTAGCCCGCATGATGAGGGGGAGTTTCAATATGCAAAAGTACCAGCGCTACCTTTCCCGGTATGACTAGTTAACCAGGGGGTCCCTGGAGCTGAAATGGACGCGGCTCACCCCCGGGGACTGCCTGCTCCCCACCGATGTGGAGAGAAAAAGAAGGCAGGGGGAGGGTGGCGTGGGGGGATTGGCTAGGGGTGCACTGTACCTTTAAATAGGGAGCCGTCATGGTCCCACATTGGTGATGGGTTCATGGTATTGGACAAAAGGAAGCCAACTCCGGGGCCACCAACAGGCCAGGTATTAGGGATATCCCTGCTTCAGCACAGGTGGCTCAATCTGATTGAGCTGCCTGTGCTTAAGTAGAGATAGCCTAAAACCTGACCTGTTGGTGGCCATTCAGGCATCATAAACATCAATATAATTCCACATTACTTGCATCTCTACATACACCGCAGGAAGAACAAGCAGGGCTACATTATCAAACAGATACTTTTAACACTAATAATAAATCATTTATGAAATTCAGTCTGAAAACTTTGTTAAATACAAATGAAAAATGACACTTCCTAAAAAAAAACAAATTATCTCTGGTACCAGCACTACAAAAAACCGACACGTTGGACTGCAGAGAGAGGCAGAACGCTGAACATGGCGGCACACCGACGAAAACCCTGAAGTCCATTACTTGGTGTAATTTAATTTCATTATTTTGATACTTTAGAGGTTCCTTGATATATTAAGCACACAAACCGGACATGAAAACACGCAGATCAAAGATTTTCTTAACGAGGGCGTACCGTGCCTTTAAACCGTGCCTGATCTATTAGTCTTGGGACCCAGTGTGCAAAGCATCACTCGAGTGCTCCGTGAATGGATCCCCAGTGACTTAAGGCCTTGCACTGCCCTCCCCCCGTCTTCTCTGCCTTCCACTTGCCCTTTCATCCGACTGGTGCCTGCAGGCACATACTGGTAGCAGAGACGTCTCTGTTGATGCAGGCTTCACTACCGCAGGAGCCTGCCAAGTCTGCTATTAATCTTGCTGCATCTGTTGGCTTGGCAGTTCACAGTTTCCAGTTTGCTTTCTGTCTACCCCAATCCAGCTGAAGACGCATTTCGCAAGCGCCAAGCTCAATCAGTTTCTCTATCCTCAGGTGCTGTGGGGTAGAAGCAGCAAGTAGACGATGGCAAGGTTTTCATTCTATGCCAGTGGTAAGCAACCCAAACTTATCTGGGTGACACCAGAAGAGAAGGGGGTGGAGCGAGATCATCTGGAAAATCCCAATAAAAAGGGGGACTGCCGCTATATGTAGCTGTCCCTACAAAGCGACTTCAATGCCGGTGCAGTGATTGTTACATCCAAGCCGACCATGAAACAGGCTTTCAAAACCTATTTATCAGTGCAGCAAAATGGAAAAAGCGTATATTGGGTGGGTGGAGTTGATGTCAAAGTTAATCACTCAGCTGCAGGGGAGGCTGCAACATGTGGTGGGCAATTAAAACATGCACATGTGGTTCAAAATAAGAAATCCATGGTAGGTTTAATATCACAATGTGATCATCATAGCAGGTAGTTTAAGGACCTCACGAACCATTAGCTTGTCTACCCTCGGGATTCAAATGCGGTGGAATGTTTGCGAGTCTGGAACAGGTTAGAATGACGTGTGTGACGAGACATGTATGTATATCCTTATTTATATACGGAGCACCCGCAGTGTACTCAGCGCTTTACAAGAGACACAATACAGTGCAGGGAATTATAATACAATAAGTGCAAACAAACAAGACCAGACCATAGGAAAGGAAATCCCTGCCCCGAAGAGCTTACAATCTAAGTGGTATGTTGGGAGACTTACAGAGACAGCAGGTGAGGGAATAAGTGCAGGAGATGGCAGTGCTGGGCCACAATGGTTGGTAGGAGTGACTGTGGGTGTGGGACAGTCGCCATGACTCCAGGCTATTGAACGGCTTCATTTAAGAGGTGAGTTTTAAGGTTTGTCTTAAAGGTGGGGAGAGAAGGTGCTCGGCTTATACCGAGTGTGAGGGAGCAAGGGGCAGTGAAGTAGTAGTGTAGATACAACCAGTGTTTGTCTTTCTAGTATTCATCCCGTCCAAGGATGACAGTGAATTAATACTAACGATGTTTAAAGAATGACATTAGTTGCTTTGGAAACACTCTAATCAAATTTGGAAGAGGGCTCACTGCCTTTGGCAGAAGGTTTCCCTTTACAGTGCCCTCCCCGTTCTCCGCGCCTTAGTGATAAGGGTGAAGAAAACACTGGGGCCCCAATGTATTCTGCTCGTCTGGCCCCTGCTTAAAAAGGAGAAAAACTTCTACTTGCAAAGAAATGATATCGCTTCTCGCCCTTTCCAGCGCTGGGTTTATTTCCAAATCTGATGCTTCGTTCAGGAGAGAAGCGTTTGAAATATGAAGTGTCCCGGGGCCCAGTGCAGTGCACGGTAAGGGAAGTCACAAGCCAAGATCCCGATTGTTATCTTTAACACCATTTTACATTTACTTGTATAATCTCATATAGGCTTCGGGAGGGGGAGGATGGGGGGAGGATGGGGGGGGGAGGGCGGAGAGGGGTGGGGGGCTGATTGCCGCTTTAAAAAGTAAAATGTTTAGGATACATTTGTTAAAGCAAGCGAATTACATTGTGCAAATGTGTTTTAGCCAACAGGCCTACCTACTCTGAGTCAGGCAGGTCCCTTACACAGAACAGCTAAATTATTGCAGCTGTGAAGCTATACTATTCAGGCTCAATTTAGTTAGGATTTCCCAGTCCCAAGGGAAATAAAAATGGCCACCCCCACCTGGTTGGCAGTGAGAGGGAACGCTGTTGATACATGCGCTGTTCCCCTCACCGATTGGCTGCTGTGGACGGTGCCCTCTTCACACTGGGGATTTCCTTGTGAATGTCTCAAACCACGGCTATAAAAATAATAAAACAAATGTTAATAGTCATAAAATAAAAAAATATATTATGCTAAATTTGTACTCGTGAGCACATTCACATGTCTTAGACAGGTCTGCAACCCTGCTTTTCACCATTATTGCCCAGCATACAGAGCTTCCACTGCAGCAAGGGATTCTGGGAAATGACATGCAAATGAGCACACAGTGCCACTATATCTCTATATCTACACACAAAATCTGGAGATTATATTACATGAGATTATAGATTATTTTACATATGTGGCATTAACCTAACAATTATTGAATGAAGCCCTTTAAAAGGGGGAAACGCTGTAAGCAGCACTGCCCACGGCTGCAGCCGCATGTTAGATGCACTTTTGCACTAAGAGCCATTGGTTAAATCTGAATGACCTCACGTGATTCTCACTTTACTGTAACGTTCGAATCTGTGACGTCCACGGCTTTTCCTGCACGATTAACATGCAAATCACCTGCGTACTGAATTGTTCCTCTGCATCCCAACTAAATCATGTTTGAGCATGAAAACAGGACGTACAACACACAATGGTTATGATAACTTCATGCTCTCGGGGGGGGGGGGGGGTGGGGGGGGGGTGCTTGTCATCATTTTGCTTCCTATAAGAGATTTCAGCTGGCACTTGGATGAAGAGTATTTTTTTTCTTCTAGTTTGATTTTATTTTGATTGGCTGTTGAGAATTCCAAAGCAATAGATTGTAATCTTCATGAATCCCATCGTTAGAGAACCCACTGACTAGAGCATTGAAAGTACCAGCTGTCCAACAGCAGTGCCAACTACATCCGTGTACAGTAGGCAGAATGGGAAACGGCTTTAGAAGAAGAAGAAGAAAAGGGGGGGGGGGGCTTAGTCTACATTAGGAAAAATATTAACACCATCAATTCCACAAATCTCTGCAAAAATGAAAGTAGAAGTTGACTGGAAAAAAAACACCAAGGAATATACAATGATATATTCTGTATCTGTGAATTACACCCATACCAAAGCCTGTCCTACTCACGGGCAGGTTAGTTGTATGTATGTATGTATGTCTTTATTTATATAGCGCCGTTAATGCAAATAGCGCTTCACAGCAGTAATATGTACGTGACAATCAAGGTTAGTTTAAAAGTTGTTTCTATTTAAAAATGGAGGATCACATTGAACTGCTAGCAAAAGCATACAGTATGAGAAAAGACAATTAAATCCTATTTAAAAAAAAATTGAAATACAATTATTGAAAATATATTTGGGAAACATTATACTGGGAATGATTTTTAAACATTGTAGTTTGAGCAATTCTGGACACTGAGAATACATCGGACGGATCAAACCGATACTAAAAACACCAAGTTTTAACATATTACTAAATATCACCATTACTTATCTCTTTGGATAGTGGGACTGAACCTTTAAAAACCTCTTAAAAAGCAACAAGCGCTTGCTGATCACACAGTGACATCACACAAAAAGGGGGCAGCCAGGGGAAATCACACCCCTCCCGAGTCCGACATTAAAAAATACGTGTGTCAGATTTGGGTAAAAGAAGAAAGTATCCCCCCGATGTGACACCCTAAACATGCCACTGGAATTAGTTCACTTTTGTCTTAGGAAGGATTACCCCTGTAAAGATTTTTTTTTAAATAAACAACGATCTACTACGTGGGAGTCCCATTGCCATGCCCCTTCCTGTGTGACTGTCCCCAATTAACCTCCAGTGATATCCACCCTGCTCAAGTATTCTTCACTTGATTGCTGCACTGTAATTGAGCAGTAGATTGGAGAGCATTTTCGTCGTGGCGGCCACTGGTCGTCACACCATTTCTGCTCGTGTCCAGGGCCGGTTTCAGCCTCGGAACGGAAACTGTGCACATCCTATTCTTCCTCTTATGTTCCTGATACTGGGGGTGGGTCAGGCCCAAGCGATGGCTGCTGCATTGTATGTTTAGGGCAGGGGGTGGCCAACTCCAGTCCTCAAGGGCCACCAACAGGTTAGGTTTTCAGGCTATCCCTGCTTCAGCACAGCTGGCCCAGTTGTTGACTGTGCTGCGCTGAAACAGGGATATCCTTAAAACATGACCTGTTGGTGGCCCTTGAGGACAGGAGCTGGTCACTCCTGGTTTATAGCATTAATTACCCACAGACATTCTCGGCATCAACGGGTTGAGAAAAAGTACCTAGTCATTATTCGCAATGGTTTCATGCTGCAGCAGCATTAGCATTAGTATTTTGGTTTGTTTTTTTTATTAGCCTTTACATCCTCTCTCCACACTTCAGTGAACGCCTCCCCTGGTCTCCTGGGAGAAACACAGATATACTGTAAAGCATTAAAACTGAGCAAATCACTGCAATATTGGGTCTGCAGAATTCGCTCTTGTGGTTAAGAATACAGCATGTATTGAATCGTAACGTTTGTACTCAGAACTGCATTTTAAATATTTATCTCATAATACAATAACCATGGTGACTAAAGGCTAAATGCTTTTTATATGTTGGATTGCTTCTCATGTATACTTACTGTTATTTCATTTTTACTTGGCCCCCTCTCACCCTGTTTAATCCTCAAAGAGCATGTTAGTTCCTATATGCACTAGACATTTTTTTTATATGGGTGAAAAATATTATTTTTAAAGACACTTAACGTAGCAATACTACTTTCCCCCCTTTTCTTATTTGTATATGTAAAGCATGTGACTATGTATCATTCTACATTCTTACCTAAACTGGCCATCGTTTGGTGCTCCTTATAAATCCTCAATGTGTGCCTAACAATGTCTGCCTTTCGGTTTCAGTCAGTCCTTCAATCACTATAACTCAGCAGCTACAATGTATCCTTCTATTACCAAAGTAACATTATCTATTGTTACAGTTTACAGCTCAAACTGCTGGAAACATTGGCAACAAATGTTCACAACCAGAAAAGTGTTGCAAATATCTTGCACTGCTGGGGAGGTGGGCTAATCCTGCTATAGAAATCTAAGGATGCTTTAAAATTAATTAAAAATGTTAAAGCTGCAGTTCAAGCTGCCTTTAAAAAAAAAAAAAATACATATATATTTTTTCCCATTCAATATGTGCATCAATACAATCTGCACACTGACAAGTGATTAGCTAAGCTGCAGATCGATCCGGTCTCCTGTAATCGATCGCTTGCTCCGGGTTATTTAATTCAGTTCTTGCACAGCCTTCTGGGCAATGTATTCCTGGAATATGATTCACTGGGCAGTTACTAGATACAATTGGTTCACTGCTAGAGAGGGCGGGGCTCAAGAGCCAGAGCCTATCAGAAGGGGAAGGGGCTGTCACTTTGGAAATGCTTCCTACATTAGAAACATTAAAAATGTCTTTAAAACATTCTTTTTTTGTTTTTTAACATTTTTTTTAAATGCTATAAGTATTTTCTCATAGTACAGAACTGATTTATTTAAAAAAAAACCACAGGTATGATATTGCTTGAACTGCTGTTTTAAGAGTTGAATGGGAAAAAATATGCAGTAAGTATTATCTAATGTTACAGAACTGATTTATAAAAAATAAAAAAAAACATAAGATTTCAGGTTTTTCTGTTTATAAGCATGCCAATTTTCTAATACCGGCTTCATAACCAAGCAGTGATCATTGCAATTTTACAATCATTGCAGTATATTGCCTTCTTCTGTTAGGTATTCAGTGCTAACTAGTCCCTACGGCCAATGTGCTGCTGCAGCCCAAATATGAAGCAATATTAAACATTTTGGATGTACGCAATATGCTGTAAATAGTCTACTCCGTGCTGGAGAATCTTTTAGTCCCATTTACTTAACTGGATCTGAAATGGGGACACGGCTTCCCAGAATCTGGACTAGGGGCATTTGAATTATCAAGCAAGTTGAAACTTGTAGATAGAGAGTAGCTGCATGGATAAATGCATTTATCCTTACCGATGCCGAAAGAACAGGAGACCCCAACTGCCAACGGACATTCGGAATCGGCGCAAAGAATTTGCTTTGTCGCGATCACGTGACATGAACTGAAGTGGAAGGGGCTCAACTTGTTCCAATTGAGTTCACCGTTCCGATGTACCGCTGAGCGTGATCTAAGGCCAGGTCCCCGCTGGCTACTGCAGCGCCCGCTGTGGCGGACGCGCAAGGGACAAGAGCCACCGCACAATGGGGCCGGGAGAGCAGGAGTCACGCCGGAGCGCTAGGCACGCCCCCGGCGGTTCAGCCAATGAAGGCGAACCAGCCGGGTGATGTCACGTCCCCCCCTTGTCTTTCCCCCTGCAGCTCTCTGCAGACCGGTGGACTCGGCTGCACGCGCCGCCTGCCTCGCAGACGCGCAGGCAGCGGGGCCGCAGCCTAAGCCTAGTAAATGAGCTTTAAATGGCATGAAATACCCAATATGAAAAATAAAGGAAACAACCCACGTCGTGCGCTCAGAGTAAACTCTTGTAGGTATTAGAATCACAGTTATGTATATCAATAAAAACAGATACATATATATATATATATATATATATATATATATATATATATATATATATATATATATATATATTTGTAACGGCAATACTGTATATAAGCAGCAGTTGGAAAAAATACACATTGAAAAATTGTTGGTGAATGAGGGGGGGGGGGGTGGGAGGGGAAGGAGAGGAACATAAATAAATAGGAAGGAAGTCACTTGGACTAATTGCCGAATCAGGCTCTTTTGCTGCCCGACATAGGGGAAATCCTTGACCCCAGGCATGATGACGTAAAGAATGCCTAGAAGAAACCGCAAAAGAAATGCCTCCATGGGGAAATAAGTAGGGGTTTTTAATGGATAAAGGAACTATTAAAATACACTCACTCAATGCATGTGAGCAAAGAATGACTTGTCCTTCCCCTTTCCTCCTGCGCGTTTCACTAGAACACAGCTAGCTTCTTCAGGGATGTACTTTATATAGCGCCACCCATGTACAGAGCTCGTCACAGCAGTAACACACGTGACATGAGAGTATAACACGTAATGGGAATAAGCGCTTCAGACATGAAAGTAGCAATAGGGAAAGGAGTCCCTGTCCCGAAGAGCTTACAATCTAAGTGATATACTGGGAACATCATCAGGGCAGTGAAAGGTTAACTGTACTAAAAAGATCTCAGACATCTCAGAAACCTTTCTGTTTTCGTAGCATAAATATTGGCGAGCTCTCTGGAAGATAAAAGGTGCAAAACGTTTTGATCTAACGTATAACAGGTTTAGAATGTATTCAAATAAAATCCAGTAACACGCCTTTGTTTGTCATTTCAACCACTGTAAAATCTCTCTTTCTTGCTCTAACAAATTTGTACTGCCCAGTAATGCACAAAGAGCTAAACCATCAGCAGAATCCGGTGTCTAGAGGAGTGGGAATGAAAATGCACATGCTGTATTGCATAATGGTGCCAAGTATCTCTACACATTTGTAAACCCTACAAAGCTGACCTAAAGCTTCCACTCAGAGGGAACCAACTTGCCATGTTCATTTTGATGTGTCCGTCCCAGAAAGAAATCGAACCCACATTAGTCCCTCCAAAGAGTAGTGTCTTCCATTTAGGAGCAAAGAGTTGGTCAGACAATGTTATAGATCAGGAGCTGAAATAATATGGAGTTGCTACTAAAACGTTGTTTTCGATCTTCATTCTATAAATGGACTATTTAAGCCTTGCCAGTGTGGTTACTAAACAATGATAGAAATATGTACTGTAGAGTACTTCTTCATAGTGCAATTTACACGTTTTTCGGGTGGTACCAAACATGAATCGTGCTTAAAATATTAACAAAATTAGAGCAAAATTGAAGTGGGTCTTAACACAATATTTCCAGTAGCAAGGAGGGGCCAAAAAAAAAAAAAAAGTCCTTGTAATACCCTAAAATGACCAGTCTTCTGTATAAAGCATGAAAATTAGCTTTTCATTTTTATGCTTTGATTTACCTCGGTGGCAAAAACCATAAGCGCAGGAAAATTACGAAAACAGAGATTACTTGAATGTATAACAGATGATATCCTAGTCAGCAATATAATAAAAAAAATTGAAACCAGTCATTCACGCGCAGCAAGAGGTTAGCATGGGAATGACCTTGTTTTAGGCATTTTACTATTAACCTTGTGAAGGTTGTGCAAAAACAAGGGGGGGGGGGAAGAGAGGGGGAGATTTTCATGGAGCGTTGGCACTGATGTTCAACCAATGTTTTCCAGTTTTGGTACAGACAAAGCAGCTGCTTTTTTTTAGAACTAGCAACATACTGAAAAAAGTCAGTTTGATCAGTTATAAACTTCATTTTTTATTTGTATTCATCATAACTCTGTGCCCAGGACATACTTGAAAACGAGAGGTAACTCTCAAAGCATTACTTCCTGGTAAAACATTTTATAAATAAATATTTTCTTACCCCGCAACTCATACAAACTATCGATATATCTATATAAATCTCATGTTGCCGTCCTTTTGCAGTTAAATTTTATTTTATTTTTTAAAATTGTACTATTTTAATTTTTTTGTTTTTACCAATTAACTTTCTGTTCCTTTCTTATACTGACTGCATATGTCATGGGCAGCCAGGGAGCTAGCACCAAGACCTAGCAGGACACGGCTGAAGAGCCAAAGTAAATCAGGGGGAGAGGAAACGTGTAAAAACAGAGAAAGTATCTAATATTATTAGGATTCTGTAATGCAATAGCAGGCCCAGCTAACAACGCTGGTCAAGTCGGACTTTATCTTTAGAAGTGAGGCAATCAGCACCACGTGATGGTGAAATTCTACAAGGGGGTCTTTATTTGGAATAATTATTCATATAATTAACTATGACCCCAATAATTAGGGGGGTGTGTAATATATATATATATATATACAGTATATATATATATATATATATATATATATATATATATATATATATATTTGCTGTGTAAAACACTGGCAGGCCTTAGAGTGACAAACTATTAACCCCTTTCATTTGTTGCAGGACACTGGCATCGAAAAAGGTTAAAAAAATATCTTAAATTAGGGAAGGAACTGTAAAAACAGCATGGGTAATGTTTAGGGTTAGTAATTCTCCTAGGGTTACCATACGTCGGTATTGTCTCCGGAAATGTCAGTTTATTTTTTGTCCCTTAAATCCCCGTCCGGGAGGAATTTTGAAATATCTAAAAACGCCCGGGATTTTGACATTTTTTTTGTGGAACCCCTCTACTTTGAGGCCTCAGACTTATAGCTGATGCGAAGGTGGGGGCCGGCGTTCCTTAAGGATATTTAATGTGCCACATGTAACCAATGATCAGACAGCGGGAAAATAAAGAGACCGTGTGTGGTACAACTGCTTTTTTGTGTTCACTGGTTCACCCTCACTACCTGGGATTACTGCACACAGCACACACAGGCATATAACATTACAGTCAACAGTAACGGTGTGCGAGTGTATATCGGTGTCAGTAGTGGGTGAGCCACCCAATCCTGGGTACCTTGGCTTGTGATGGTGCCAGCACACAGTGGGAGCGTGTTGTGCACCAACGTGTTGCAGGCCTGTACTTCAAAAAGGGTGCTTCGTTAACGCTGTACTTTGTACGCGTTGAGGGTCCCCTGTGACGGCGCTCAAACTCCCGGTAACTTCCCGAATTGGATCCGCGGGTACGCTTACCATGTGCGCTCACCACCACTTGGGCAACTCTCAATCGATCTGACCTCATCCATCATAGCCGTTGCCTCTCAAAGGCTTCTCTCCCTCTTAGTCCCACCTCTTCCACAGCCTGTGTCATTGAGGAGGAGATGGAGGGATGCAGGGAGGAGGAGGGGGTGGGGGGCTGTGAGGAGGAGATGGAGGGAGGCAGGGAGGAGGAAGGGGGGGGAGGCTGTGAGGAGGAGGAGGGGGGGGCTGTGAGGAGGAGGAGGGCAGTGAGATGAGGGAGGACGGGGGCTGACGACATGCAGTTCACAGCATATAACACATTACAGGCATACCCCGCATTAACGTACGCAATGGGACCGGAGCATGTATGTAAAGTGAAAATGTACTTAAAGTGAAGCACTACCTTTCCCCCACTTATCGATGCATGTACTGTACTGCAATCGTCATATACGTGCATAACTGATGTAAATAACACATGTGTAACAGGCTCTATAGTCAACCCGCTTGCGCACAGCTTCGGTACAGGTAGGGAGCCGGTATTGCTGTTCAGGACGTGCTGACAGGCGCGTGCGTGAGCTGCCGTTTTCCTATTGAGCGATATGTACTTACTCGCGAGTGTACTTAAAGTGAGTGTCCTTAAACCGGGGTATGCCTGTAATACAACGCAAGTTGGTAGATACTGGTACAAATAAACACACCCACCCCTGTGGGTGGGGTGTCCGCTGTTTAGAGTGTTCAAATATGGGAACCCTAATTGTACTTCATTAGAAACCCAAACGGGGTCTGTGTTAGGGGACACTTAGAAGACAGGATCCTGCTTTAGAATAGATCTGCAATGACAAGCCAGCATTTTACATTTAACAATTATATTTTACTCTTGACTTCGGATAAAATTTATATTCGGAGCCATCCTGTGCTGTGACAATGGCTCTGGTAATTCCTGGCAGCTTTGCTGTGTTGATGCATGTAACCACAATGACTGTCCATGCTGCCTATGTTGCAATAACTCAAGTCTCCCTAATCAGCAATGACACCCTTTCCCCTGTGACTGCGCATTCAGGAAATAGCAGATCTCATATGATGTCATGAGGAATTACTCTGCAGCACAGACACTTCCTGATATTCTGTGCTGGAAGTCTGGCTGGTGTAACCATGACAACAGCAATGTGGCCTACATAAGTTACAGGTCCACATTCATGACACGGAGGAGACACGGGGCGATTCTACTGGAATAAGTGGAGGGAGGACTCCGCAATTGGAAGAGAAATAAAGGGTTTCTGTTAAGTCAAATATTCCTAAATTAAAGGAAATGAAGGGATTAAAGATTGCAGTTGTGTGTTACAGCCGAATATATTTTGACATTTGTTTAAAGCCTTAACTTGGGTAAACGTGAAATACCAGAACACAAAAAAAAGGTTTACATTTAGAGATCGGTAAAAGTTAACGTGTAAACAATAGCAACAACCTATGTACTAATGCAGTGGGGGTTTTTTTTTTTTTTTAAAACCTTTATTAGTTAAGGAACCTTATAATTATATTGTGAAATTCTGCGGAACCCCAACCCTCTCTAATAGCGCGTCTGAGATCAGATGCATTGTAAGGAACCCCAACCCTCTCTAATAGCGCGTTCGAGATCAGATGCATTGTAAGGAACCCCAACCCTCTCTAATAGCGCGTCTGAGATCAGATGCATTGTAAATTCTTCTGCGTTTGGTACAATTTTCAAATGATCTGAAAATTGCAGGGAACCCTTTAGGGATGCCCGCGGTACCCCAGTTGAAAACCCCTGTTCTAATCTATTAAGCATGCAGGCTTTTCAGAGACTGATGTCCGTAGGAACACGAGTCTGGCTACAAAAAATAAACTGTGATGCTACTGAAGTCTGTAGGAGTATCCAAAATATACATGAAGGACAGCATGATAAAAAAAATAATAATAAAAAAAATAAAAGAGGGTGACAGCCTATTAGTGAGTTGAGGAACACAAAAGCACCATGATAAAAAAAAAATCCCACAAAAATATAAAGTCTGATCTAAAGAGGAATGAATTCATAAACATGCACAGAAAACATATTTGGTAAAAAAGTAAAGGAACCGCTCACCCATCCGCAGCTAATGGGGTCAGCAAAAGCAGTAAGCTCCCCAACAGAAAACGAGTCGACATGAATACAGATAAGCCGTAAACGTGTCCAGTAAAGCTTTAATTACAGTGACTGTTATATATGTGCTCAGAAACAGGAGCTATTTCCTGGGGGGGAGAGAGAATTGTGCCGTGAGCAAAGCGGGGGGAATAAATCTTTAACCCTTCTACATGGTTAGTAAAAGTAGTGTGTGTGTGTATGTGTATGTTGTATGTGTGTGTGTGTGTGTGTGTACAGTATATTATATGTGTGTGTTTTTTGGGGGGGGGAGAGATAAGCAGTTATGGTGGATAAAAAAAGTGATAAAAAACCTTCCCCATATAGCATTCAGCAAATAAAAATATCACTTGTGAGCACATTTCACATCTTAAACAGATCTGCAACCCTGCTTGTCCCCATCATCTCCTACCATAAAGTGCTTAAAAGCTGTGTGCTCATTTGTGTGTTGTGTGTTATTTCCCAGAATCCCATGCTGCAGTGGAAACATTGTTTGCTAGGAGATAATGGTGACAAGCAGGGTTGCAGACATGTGAATGTGCTCACAAGTTATAGATGTATATGTGTATACACTATCTGTAATATATTATTTTCCCTTCCACAGTTACACTTTAAACACAATGTTCACAGACGTACAAAAATGCTAGAAACGGCAGATTAAAGCTTTAAACGTCCAGTGATTTCACTTTATTGTAACTCCATTTTATGCAGTCTCTATAGAAAGCCAGGATACAAGACACCTTGAAAAAAATAAAAAAAATCTGGAAGACAAAGCTGCCTTAATTCTGACAACTATGTATTATTTGTTTGCCAGAATTCTCCCACTCCCAAGATAGTTGGCTAAGACAAACAGACCAAACCCTTTGTCTTGTTCGCTCTGAGCACTTTTCCACATTCAGCTACACGCAGAATCCTCACCGTTCTGCACTCTGTTCTGCTATTTAAAAAAGGTTCAATCCCACATAGTCGACCAGAAAATAAAAATTTAGTCTAACTGGCGTCCTTAAAATAATCTTAGGCCGAGGCCATGCTAGGCGCACGACAGAGCGCGTAGCGCGCCTGCAGCAGAGGCGATTTGCAGCCTAGGAGGAGACGCAGTGGGGAGGCGTAGCCGTGACATCACTGAGCTGGTTGGCCCTCATTGGCGAAACTGCTCACGTGACCCAACCGTTCGCGCTCACGCTCTATGGCAGTCCTCATTGAGGCACGGCCTTCTGTTCTCACCATCGCGCCAAGCATGGACGCAGCCCAACAATGCTGATGGCAAAAGGTTTGGCTGCTTTATTTTTTGAGCCTGTTAGAAGTTTACTTTTCTTCGGGGCCTCTGAATGGGGCAGTGTGTGTCAATCAAGTGTTTTCTTCCCCCTAATCACCCCCTGACCTTATCAGAGAACCAATAAAGATAAGGGGAGGGGGGACTGTACATGCGTGACATCACACCATGACATCACACAAAAGGGAGAAGCCAGGGGGACAAACTCCTCCCAAGTCTCGCTTTAAAAAAATACAATTAAAAATACTTATAGGTGTCAGATTTGGGTAAAACAGGCATTGATTAGCAAGATGAGAGCCCTTAGACCTCGGCCATGTTCCCTGCTTGCTGGCGGAAGCGCGCTCAGCACAGAGCTCCTACAGTCGCAATTAGAGCGGCTTTAGTAGGGACTCGCCTATGCTTCCGCAAGCGTGCGGAAGCGTAGGTCTTAGGGGAATTTATAATTCCCCCGCTTGCCGGCACAACAGGCCAGACTCGTGAGCGGTTCGCCCAATGAGGGCGAACCAGCTCCATGACGTCACTGGCCCGCCCCCTGACACCGCGTGCAGTAAGCAACCGCAAGGCCAGGGAAAGCACCTGCTTTCCCTGAGCTTCAGCGCGCAAGCAGGGAGCCTGGCCGAGGCCTTAAACAGGTCACTGGAATTAGATCCCTTTGGTCCCATCAGGGACTGTCCCATTGAAGGAAATATGCTATGGGAAACATAGGCGGTTGTCTGTCGCTGAAGCCATGCTGACCCCTCAACAGCTTTTGTGTATTTAAGAGAGTGCTGTCTAAAGTTAATCCCATTTCTTGCAAAAAAGGGTTTAAAGACCTCGAGTATTAAATAGTATATACCCCTTTTATCTTGATCATTTTGCCGTTTGCCACAGTGCTGTCAGTTGAGAGTTTAGTTTGCAGCCTTTAAAACAGCAATTCATTCCAAAGCACAATGACCCCTAAATTCAGATTGTGATCCAGCATCCAAAGACACAAAACCCTCCCCCTGAATATTTATCCCAGTTTTTAATACACAGTCTTTCATGGGTTTAAAGCAGCAAAGCATGTTCTCACACTGCAATTTTTGTTAAAAAAATATTTTATTACACGATTGAAGCAGGGGGTCTCTGGAGCTCGATCGCATTTATTTCAGCTCCGGGGACCCCCAATTCCAGAGATATTTACCTCCGTAACGGGTGCCGGTATCTGCAGCCTGACAACTGGTTTACCCAACTAAATGGCAGCATTTAAAATGTCCTGTGGGCCAAACGGAAGCCGTGATGTCATCCCGTGTGGCTTCCTATTGGCCCGCGTGACCGGGACACTTAAACTCAGAGATACCGGCACCCCCTACGGAGGTATCTCTGGAAGCAGGGGGTCCCCCCAGGCCTTAAATGAACACAGTTCAGCTCCGGAAACCCCATGTTTCAAACCTCTACAAATTGCACAGTGCTGGATGTTTTGCTGCATTAACTAAATGTACCGAGCTAGTGAAAGCTCAACGGTCCCTTCTTCATGTATACCCACAGGCAATACTAACGGAAGGCAATCTAATTAAAGAAAGGGTGTCACAGTAATTCTGAGAAGACTCCCACAAACATCGCATTTTAAAAATCAGGTGTTTCTCAGAAACGGAACAAATGATACATGATGTGATCAGAATGAAGAGAGAAGATGGGCCCAGCAGCTCCAAAGGGTTACAAATAAAAACCAAGGTAATTGGTTGAGTGAATTACGCATACCACAAGTCACTAAGACCACTTAGATTGCAAGCACTTTGGGACAGGGCCTCCTTTTCCTTTGGTCTGAAGCGCTTATTCCCATTGCAGCGTTATATTATTAGGTCACGTATGTTACCACTACGTACATGGATGGCGCTATATAAAGATATATACATACATACATAAACCGTGACATTAAGGATTCACCTCGTTTTATTTTGGTGACTCACTGGTATTTTTTTCTATTTACAGTATAATGTTATTTGGGTTTCAAATCTCCATTTGTACAGAGGGTGCGTTTATCAAAGCAAAAAGCACGCCCTACATTTGCTGTCAGTCAGTAGTAGTCAACGTATTGAGGGGGGAAAAAAAAAAACTCTTGGGACTGAAATCAATGTGAAACAATTGTGCTTTATGATGGCAAAAAATAACGCAAGGGAATAAGCCGAAAGAAAAATCATAACCGCATTATGTTTTCAGGCTGCTACTAGGGGCATCAAAAAATGAGTTCTCAGTCATAAATCAGTCAAATTATATGCAATCAAAAAATGATTATGCAGCGTTATAGCAAAAATGTAAAGTTATTTATTTGACTGGCTAAAAAAAGTAGCGATTATTTTATCCTACAAACAATATGGAACAAATAACTTGAATTTGAAAGCTCTACCTTAAAATGTCACTCTGTAAAAAAAAGCACCATGTTAAATCATAAAGGCTACAATTATTTTAATCAAGTTTCAAGGTTACACATCTAACCGGGGAAATTCATCTTTCAAATCCCCTTTTATAGGAGCAATACTAAAAATATTGTCACAAACAACCTAAAATTGTAGTTGCCATTCTTTGCAGAAACCTAATTAAAAAATGTAGAGTCGCTTTGTTTATTTTCTTTAACAATTAATCAAACGTTTCTTTTCAATGGGAACACCAAATGAGGCAAAAATGTGCATCGTCAAGCAATACTTTTTGATGCATGGTCAGTGAACAAACTGCTCCCACTCACAGCCCTGCTCAGCACAGGGAAGTTTCACAGAAGGGAGGAACCAAAATGCTGATCATGGGTCTTAACATATGAAAGACGACACAGGAAAAAACACAGGGGCGGCATTCCAAAGCACAATGACCCCTAAATTCAGATTGTGATCCAGCATCCAAGGACATAAAACCCTCCCCCTGAATATTTATCCCAGTTTTTAATACACAGTCTTTCATGGGTTTAAAGCAGCAAAACATGTTTTGTTAAAAAATGTTTTATTACACGATTGAAGCAGGGGGTCTCTGGAGCTCGATCGCATTTATTTCAGCTCTGGGGACCCCCAATTCCAGAGATATTTACCTCCGTAACGGGTGCCGGTATCTTCAGACCCCTCTCTCGCCCCCCCCCCCCCCCCCAGCTCAGGTTTTAAGGATCTCTGCTTCAGCACAGGTGGCTCAATCGTTTTGATTGGAGCAGGGATATCCTTAATACATGGCCTTGAGGATTGGAGTTGGGAAGCATTCATAATTTGGTACCACAGTCTGAAAATCAACATACTGTATATCTTTAGAAAAATTCAGTGGAAAAAGCTGTCCCAATGTTTGTTTTTTACCCCTGTATTTAAGCCACTTCAGCCATCGTTTCATTTTTTTCAGGTATAGAGCAAGGGTGGTCAACTCCATTCCTCAAGGGCCACGAACCTGTTCGGTTTTAAAACTATCCCTGCTTCAGCACAGGTGGCTCAATTAGTGGCTCAGTCATAATGACAGCCACCTGTGCTGAAGCAGCGATATCCCCAATACCCGGCTTGTTGGTGGCCCTCGAGTATTGGAGTTGGCCACCCCTGGTACAGAGCGTTCCAAAAAATTAGAACTGTTGCCCTTCACGCCTCTGCATTGGTACCATTTAACCATCTTCAAACCCAACACAACATTCAGATGGTTATTTGAGATATGATACAAAGACAGCATCATTAGACAACACATTGTGCTCACTTTAGCCAGTCCAGGAGTGGTTTAAATATTAGCATTTTATTTTAGTTCATGACTGCTTTTTATGTGCGCAACCAAACACCGCTCCAGTACATTTGAGACTTATATCAGCACTCCTTAGCTTAATTTCTTTATTGACCCAGGAGTGTATAGCACTGGGATTTTACAAATTGTTCCTGGGGTTTCTTTCTTAATCCAAAAATCTGACTCACAAGGCCTGCGTGAGACCTTTGATTGCCAGCAACAAAAACTCCCCAGGTCATATGACGCAAAAAAAAATTAAAAAAAATACATTATCACTATTGCACACACAAGCCTAGGTAATTTACAAATAATGCAAACCCTCCTGTAAACGTCTCTCCTTCCTGTTCCTTATCTTGTAGATGTGCCGGCTCTAGGACAATATGATAAATCAGCTGGGTTAAAAAACAAAACAACTTTCTACATTTACTTTCGTCAATTTTGCATTGCAGGGACAGTTAACCCCTTCACAGCCCAAGGAGACAGCAATGCTTTGCAGCCTCTCCACCTTTGCTAAATGATGATCCAATGTAAAAAAAGAGAGACTTTTCATTGACTCTTGCAATGAGAATTCTCGGTTGGGTATTATGTATGCATGTATATCTTTATTTATATAGCGCCATTAATATACATAGCGCTTCAAATTAGTAATACACGTGATAATCATATAAATAACACAAATAACACATAATGGGAAGAAGTGCTTCAGACAAAAGTGACATTTAGGAAAAGGAGTCCCTGCCCTTTATAATACAGGATAATGAGGTGTTAAGATAATAAAATTACCTACGCTGGTACAGTAATTAACAAGGGCTCTGCTGCACACAGCTTACAATCTAAAAGGAAGGAGAGAATATAAACATATGGTGTAGTGGGAGAAATGAGTTGCAAGGAGCGGCTCAGTGAGTAAAGACACCGACACTAGTGTAAATAATGACACCGAGTGTGAAACAGGGGAACCTGGTGTCGGTTCCTTGTGACCTTGGGCAAGTCACTTTATCTCCCTGTACCAGAAACACAGAGTGTAACCTCATCTGGGCAGGGACTGTGTCTAACATTCCTATGTACTGCGCTCTGTACGGTCATTGTGAAGTGCTGTGTGTCCCATTGGGAGAAAAGCACTAAATGAAATAAAGTTATTATTAAACATATAGTATATTGCTTGGCCAGAGGAAGCGAATCCTAAAATATCAATTAGTAGTCCAAATAAAAATGGTATCAACAAATACGCCTTTATTTTGCACTTTCGCAACTGGACCAACGAGACTATTTCTATTTAATTCATGAAACCAAGGAACATACACTGAAAAACGGTGCAGTCTTCGTTACATGGCTTAATGCTTTTACTATTGTCATTCCCATGTATGTTGCCAAATGAGAATGCAGGGTCCCACCTCATTGCTTCTTCCGACTCGCAGGCCTGTGAGAAAAAGGTCTAGAAACACTAATTACACATTCATGGGGTTGCTTTTGCAGAGAGATGATTTTGGTATTGGGTTTACAAAAAGGAGAAGAAAAAAAAAAAAAAAGGTGTGTGTAAATAATCAATTGTTCTCAGTTCCCCAGAGTCCCGATGACCATTTGTCTCAAATGCCACATTGAAAAGGCAGAGTCCTAGCAGGCAATAAACAGAATATATTGAAGCAGAAGCGCCAATGTGTGTGTGTTGGATTGTGTAAGATATGTTCAATAGCTTTTTATAATCAGGTCCACAAGTCCACACAGCAGAACTCAACATCTTATAGTACTGAACATACAAAACCTGTATTCACTAGGAATGCACAGCTGATAAAAAGGAAAGGCAGACAATTCCAGAAGAAACACACGACTATTCATTTTGTTTATTACAAAATAGCCTGTGTGTGTGTCTCGAACATTCCCAGAAGTACCCAGGTGCCATTTCTCTGCTGTCATCCATTTCAGGAGAGCTATCAAGAAAGATCATTTCCGACAGCTCCCCTTTATCTAGGTGTCAAAAAAATAATCAAAAGTGGGGGTGGAATAATAATTTTTATAATTCAGTTCTCCCAACCTGGCTTGTTTTTATATAAATTGCCTTTTTTTTTAATCCTGGTGCTTCATTATGCAATCTTCCAGCACTGTATATATTAAATATATACATATATTTATATATTATTTTTTTTGCAGAAACTAAATTAAACTTGTTTTTTTTTTTTTTTAAATCACCGCTGTGGTATTCTAAAAACGACTTTATAACCCATTCTGAGCGCAGCATCCTCATTTCAGCAATAATAGTAAATATTACGTTTAATGCTATATTGCCATAAATCTGTGCTCAGGACATACAGTATTAAAAAAATTAGAGGTAAAGTTGTGTGTGTGTGTGTGTGTGTGTGTGTGTGTGTGTGTGTGTGTGTGTGTGTGTGTGTGTGTGTGTGTGTGTGTGTGTGTGTCTGTGTGTGTGTGTGTGTACATTTTAAGTTATGGTGGGTGAAAAGGGCAACAAAAAAACCTCTACTATTAGCATGTAGCCAATAAAGAATATCATTTGTGAGCACATTCACGTCTTAGACAGGTCTGCAACCCTGCCTTTCAACCATTATCACCTAGCATACAGTGCTCCCACTGCAGCAAGGGATTCTGGGAAACGACATGCAAATGAGCACACGTGTCACCTTTTGCCTGAAAAACCACTTACATGGAACCTATATAAGCAAATGCTTGCTGTTCACACAGCATTGGCTATATGTCAACAGTGGAGGTTTTTTGTTGCCTTTTTCACCCACCATAACTAAAATGTATATGGTAAACCTACCCAGCTTTGAAAATTGCAGCCAGTATGACCAACCTCACACTGATGAGACACACATTAAGTGTGAAATATGTCTGTGAGTGGTTTTACTGGCTTTGCATCTAATCCCATGCTGTGCTTAAAAAGCTGTGTGAACAGCAGAGCATTTATTTGCTTATATGGGTTCCATGTAAATGGCTTTCCAGGCAAAAGGTGACACGTTGTGTGCTCATTTGCATGTCATTTCCCAGAATCCCTTGCTGCAGTGGAAACACTATGCTGGGTGACAATGGTTGAAATGCAGGGTTGCAGACCTGTCTAAGACATGTGACTGTGCTCACAAGTGATATAGATACATATACAGCTGAACCCAGTTATAACGCGGTCCTTGGGGTCCACATAATGCGATCGCACTATAAGCGGATCGCGGAGGGGAAAAAAATGGCCGCGATCACGGGTTCCGCATCCGCCAGAGGAGGACAGCTGGGATAACTCTCTCAGCTGTCTCCAGTGGAGCAGCAGCACCCCCACTTAGGACTAATCCAGAGCAGCTTCACAGGGTGCTGGGGATCCGACACCACCGACATGGGGTCCAGGTCAGCCATTGCGAAGATGCTATGTGTGTGTGTGTTTGTGTGTCTGTGTAGTAAATGGGATTTCCTTTTAATGAGAGGCTATGAGGGGTCCCCTTGCAATACATCGCCGGATTGTCTCACCAAGCTGCGGAGCTGCACCGCCTGCTCTTTGTGATGGTCGAGCTTGCTGAAGGAGCTCGGCCAGTATTTATCCACCCACAGGCCCATCCTGCCGTCCACACCAAGAGTCACCAGAGAGAACCGCGCACTTGGATGTCCTGCTCGAAGGAGACGCGCAAAAGTTACAGAGCTCCCTGCAACCCATACACTGTCGTGCGCATGCGCGCTGGCGGCAACAAAAAAAAAACGAAGCGGAAACTCAGTAGCTTTAATGTGCTCGAACTAGAACTGTAAACAAGGGCGCGGGTTGGATTTATAAACACTGCTTCCGATTTGCCAGGAATTTGCTTGAAAACGGGAGCCACGCTCAGACTGCGTTATAAGCGGATCCACGTTGTAGCAGATCACGCTATAACGGTGTTGAAATAGAGAGAGATAGATATAAAGCTGTGAAATAGCAATTAAAATGGCAGAGGCGGTTTTATATGCAACATGATTTTACGCTATTGCAACACCAATACGTTTCCCAGTGGCACTGCAGCTTTAAACTAGTCTTGTCTGCTTGTTTTAAATTGAACTTGTTAGACAAGTTAGAGCAGTATAGAATGAAAGGGAGTGGGCTCGGGCACACGTTTGACTTCTCAAATGGATTAGTGGCCTCTCTCCTATGGGGGGAATAAAAAATAAATAAAAGTGTTTGCTCTTTACACAACCACAAAACCTGCAGGAATGCTCTTCACAAATGCTTTTGTACTAAATGTTACATTTGTTAACAACTAACGATTAATATCTCCAATACACAGAAAGCGCAGGAGACCTGCAAAATACTGCATAGAAAAGCATTGCGGCCTAGGAATATCAGTCAGAAAGAAACGCTTGGTCTACAAAATCACGGACATTGTTCTCTGATCAATTCATTTCGCAGAATGATGGATGGAATCAGAAATATGAGCTGGTTGTATAAGAGAGGCACCGTATTACTACAGGCAAGAACATCATAGCAGAATAGGTCTACAACACAAAGACCTGAAACACTCACATTTCTTCCAGAATCTGGTTGTATGTATGTATATATGTATGGAAGTCAAAAACACATTCAGGTAATCATAAATGGTGCAAAATACAGTGGTAATGTAAGACGCCGCAGGGGAAGCAAGGTAAACCCCAGCGTCAGTTCCTTTAACCTTGAGCAAGTCACTGTCTGTCCTATGGGCACCGACAAATTAAATAAATCGCTACAGAGCAGAACCTCTACTTGAAAATTATTTGTGCAGCACTGTTTACTGCACACTGCTGCAGTATATAGAGAAAACAAATTCAATAAATGTAAGATAAAGAAAAAAAAACTGAACAACGTAATTTCCCTGCGTTAGATAGCGATATGGGGGGAGATACGAGTAGGGAGAACAGCACGGAGTTAATTTAACATGTATATTTTTATTTATATACAGTAGTAACAGGGATTGCTAGAAATTGCATGCAATACAGAAAAATATACCACAGTTTACACAAATCCAAGCATGTTGCCCAAGCATAGCTGTGACACACACACACACACACACACGTTGGATTAAACATCCCAACCTAAATACTGAAACTGACAACGTGAACACATTTTTATTCCACACAGATTTCCTGATATCTATATGTAGACATCTAAATTTATTTTTAAGAATGGAAATTGTAAAACCTGTTACAATATCTTTTGTTTTTGTCACAGAAACACAGAAAACCTAATAAATGTAAAAAAAAATGCCTGTTAAAGAACAGACCGTTTCAAAGCGGAGCCAAATTAACTTTCACCATCAAAACACTGTTCTGATACAAGAGAACAAAGGGATATACACACAGAAAGAATCCCTTTGTCTGGGTGCATGAATACTTGGCTGCTCCAGCCGTTTTCATGGCGCGAGCTGCGTTTTTGTGATGCCCCTCTCGCGACATGCTGTTACAATGCCCAAGTTACCGGAAAGGAAACACAATTCCAAGAATGGAAAGGTGGAGTGGGTTTTTTTTTCCAAGACAGAAGCTCAATACCAAACGTGTTTAATATTTCATGCAAGTGCAGGGCCAATGCACGCATCCCTCCCCCTTCAGCTGAACCGCAGCAGGCAACTAGGATTGCTGATGGCTTTCAGGGGCAGGCTCCATGGTAGAGCCCAAATGAATGTTAATTTCAGGTTCTACCGTCAGCACAATGATAGGCAAGCAAATCAAAGGACCGTCTCTCATTCAACATCCTTATAAATACAGTAGGTATATGTTTTAAAGTTTAGGCAAAAAAGGGAACACAATTCCTCCTATTTATAAAAGGATATATATAGGATGCTGTGTCTTTAAAATGCTGGCCTCTGACATGGGAAATGCTATTTAGAATGTAGGGGAAATGTGTTTGTCTTTTTGTTGCTCAGGTCATGAAATCTTCCTAAACTCGTACACAAGGGAAATAATTATCCCTGTAGCAATAACATGCAATACCACATGATGTTCATACTGTAATATGAAGATACTACAGACACTGCCCTAGTGCCATAAAAAAAAAAAAACCCTTTTACATTCTGGTTGAGCTGTATCTCAATGGTAAGAATAGCAACATACGGATTGTGCAGATGTCAGCCCAGTGAGCAGTAAATAACCACACATACGTTGTCCTGCTTTTGCTATGGCTGAGACCTAACCAAAAAAAAAAAAAAAAAAAAAAAAAAAAAAATTATATATATATATATATATATATATATATATATATATATATATATATATATATATATATATATATATATATATATATATATATATATATATATTATTTTTTTTTTTTTTTTTTTTTTCCACCCGGCCTTGGAGGAAGCAAACAAATATTATCATTTGCTTAAAAAGGTAAAAATAAAATGGATTTGAAAGGCAGTTAACCTTATCGGAGCTTCCCGATTCACCCAGATTGTTTAGGGCGGTGGTTTTCTAACTTTTAAGAGCAGTGGAACGTATACAATTGTATTGTAATGTTTTCTGTTAAACCCCATAAAGAAATGTATTACGATTGTGTGAACAGCCCACTTATCCTATATTAAACATAATCCCGACATAGATATAGTTTTGTTATCATACTGTATATAACCTTACAGTAACAACATGGTAAACCATGTTGGGGCATTAGAGAGTAATAAGTTTGACATTACACAATTTTGTCACGTAACAGGTTTAAAAAAAACAAAAAAACACGCAACAGTTTTCTGACAATTACATCGATGTGAAGCTTTATGGACAGTGTTCGACAAACCTATATATTTGCTCGCCCCGGGCGAGTGGATTTAACCCCCGGGCGAGTAAATATTGGCCCAAGCAGCACACGTTTGGTACTAGGTGGCGAGTAGATTTTTTTGTGTGGCGAGTAGATTTTTTGGTGATTTGTCAACCACTGTTTATGGATATTTAACCCTTACGGTAAACAAGGGTAAGAAAAAGACGGAGAGCCCAGGAAAAGGGGCGACTGCCGTTATATATATTTCTGTTTCCCACAGATTGTAGCCTCGGTAATCAGGGCCAAGTTATAAACCAGTTCTTAGCAAAAACTCCACTGAATGCCAAGTTTTAAGCGACCTGAAATATTGCATTACCCTTATTTATGCACAACGCAGCCAGATATTCCATAGTGCAGTACCATGGCGGTGTGACGTCAATAACAATAAAATGAACAACATTAACATACACCAAGGTGTTTACACTCTAAAATGTATGGTGAAAGTGAAAACTACTGGATGATTTCATAATTTATAAACGACCAGGGGGAAGATAGAAAACTAAAAACAACCTGCAAAAAATAAAGAAATGACAGCTAAAAATAACCATTATGGTCAAGGATGGCATGGCGTCGCCAGAACGCCGCTCGTGAGGTTGGCGCTGTAGCGATGAGTCCGCTTCTCTATTTCCATCTGGCAGTCTAGGGAAAAGAAAGTACCACGCTGAATTTTTGGGGAAGATGAGAGAAATCAGGAGCAGTAGATTGAGTTACTGATATCAACCTGCATTTCACATACAACATGAAATTGGAAGATCTTCCGCCTGTGACCATCTCACCCTGGGTTGGTGGACATCTGCAGTGCTTTGTACACCGACAACTTTATATAGCAGTAAGGGCTGAGTGGTCAAACAGTAACCATACGTCAAAGGAGTTAATAAATAATCATGCAATGTTTGGGACTTTGCCTGAAAAATCAAGGTACTGTAACATGAAGCAATACAGAGTCAGAACAGAAATAACTTTAAGTAACTCAAATAGTTCATGTTCCCCGATATCCTTTAATACCTTTTATACACGCAGATAAACCATAGTTACCCAGAAGGGACACTGCTTTTTGGGTATTACTGGGGTTCAGAAGATAGCACGGGTCAGCACTACACCAATTAACTACAAGGGACTCCAGAAAGGAGCTGTGTGAAGCACGTGATGATGCCGCCTTCCAACGCATTGCACTCCCCTCCGTCAGCCAAGGGGTTAATAATCTCTTTTAAAGAGTAGGCCATTAATATATTCATGCATGAATTGTATGCAGCGTACATGAAACGGTCACGTGCGCTATCTTCACATTGCTGCACGCTCACAGCCTTGTGAAAGCAAGAGAGACGGGTTA